>NC_133399.1:71393805-71696835 GCF_047511655.1 Castor canadensis | reverse complement strand
AGATGGATTATGCATCTGTAAAAAACATGAAAAACATCTGACCCTCTTAAAGTATTATGCTAAATTAATACATTATTATAATTTTTAATGCATGGTTACTATGCAATGCTTTATTGTTTTTTGCAGTGAGGTTTGAATTTAGGGCCTCACACTTGCTAGGCAAGCGCTTTACTACTTAAGCCACTCCACCAGCCTGTTGTTGTGCAGTGTATTTTCAAGATAGTGTCTCATGAACTATTTTCCTAGACTGGCTTCAAGTCATAATCTTCCTGATCTTTGCCTACTGAGCTAAGACTATAGGCATGAGCCACCGGCACCTGGCACAGTGCTTAATCTAATGAACATTGATCATTTCAAAGAAGAAATACATTTTTAAACTTTGTAACTTAATGTTTGCTGAACATGCATTTGCAGGAGGTAGTAGTGGGTGAGACAAGAGAAGACTGATAGAGTATCTCTCTCTTTCTTCTAAGATTATCTCCATTCAATTTATTAGGCCAAGTAAAGCAGATCCTTTTGAGCATTGCTTCTAAGGAAGTAAAAATTTGGACTCAGTTTCACATGTAAATCTATTATTTAAGTAGCTGATTGATGGGATTGTGAAAGGTCACTCTCTCCATCATATCTTTCCCATTAGCTATTTGAGAGTTTCCTGGTGGGCACTTTGGAGACAAAAATATAAATGTTACTTAATCTTTGAGAATGATACTGACAAACAGAAACAGGTTCGTGAAGTTCTAAGAAATATCTTACACGAAGACTAATGAAGTGAACTGGGATATTAACAATGTACAAAGTAGAATTTGGAGGGGACAGGCTGCCATATGCAGGAGAGAAAGCAGCACACTTATTCTAGGTAGCATCAAGGACAGAAATAAGAACAGTGGTGGAAGATATGAGAATTCCAACATGAATAAACAGGGAGAAAAAAATTTTCAATTTCAGTGAACCTAAATGAAATGAGCTTCCACAGGAGGTAATGATTCCTCTGTTAAAACAGATTTCTTATGCATAAATTAGAAACCATGTGCTGGGGATAGTGAAGAAAATAAGACTAACATGTATCCAATGTTGTATGTGCCAGAACTTATAGCAAGTGCTTAACATATTATCAATGCATTTAACCCTGACAATGATGTTAGAAGATAAATTCTATCATCACTCCATTTCGCAGGCAAAATACAGACAGATTTAAGTAAATCCAGGGATTTGTATGGATTTGGTGTTTGAATTTATGCCATTTAGTTTCCAAATCTATTCTGTTAACCACTCAATTGACTTCAAGAGTAGTCTAGGTTACTGTTATGGTTTGATCTGGAATGCTCCCCAAACACCCAGCTTGGAGCTATTGTAAGGTGACAGATAGTAAGAGGTGGAGCCTAGTCAGAGTCCTTTGGAAGGATAATGGGATCCAGACTCTTCCTCTTTCCTTTGCACCTGGCCCTGAGGTGAACGAGCTTCTTCCCAATGTGGCTGTACCTTGATTTGTGAACACAGGCTAAAAGTAATTGAGTTAGGGCCAACTCGTCATGGACTAAAATCTTCAAGACTCAGCCAAAATAAACATTTCTTCTTTATAAGTTGAGTATCTCAGGTATCTGTTACAGCAATGGAAAGCTAACAAATGCAGTCACGAATGTTGACATTAATGCATAATAAAATGGTATACCACTTATCTAATGTGATGGAATTGGGAAGTACACAAATTAGTATAGAAGGGAAAAGGAAGTCAGAAAAAGTCAAGGGCATGAAATAGTGTTGCAATTACCACTAAGAATAATGTCCAAGAACCTCCCCCATAAAACTCCCAACATCCAAATATATTTTAGACTGATTACTGCATATAGATTATAATTAAGAATGAAATTTCAATTTTCCTCAAACAAGACTATAGAATAAAACAAAGTGACCACCAAGGAGACTTTTTTCACCATGTTTGCCTGCTGCCCTCTGGTCTTGAATACCATTTTAGGTCCCTATGCCTGACCCTAGTTTAAAATTCAAATACTTGAGAGAGACTGATTTTTCATACTTTATCCCTCCTCCTTCCACATTCCCCATCAGTGTGTTACATTAGTCTATCCTCTGTTCCCTTTGCTTTTTTTTAACCTTGTTAGTCTAAAATAACCTCCTTTCATTTCAAGCTTCTCACCTACAAATACGTATTAAGTTTGACCTCTTGAAGTCTTTCCAGAGTTTCCCACACTAATATTTCCTTGTTCTAAATTATGGAAGAACTATGGTTGATAGATTTAGCACTTCTTAGTATCTAAGTCCCTCCATACAGAATGCAAACTACTATACATACTTTCACAGTTGCATTTCAGTAATAGTATTTTTGCTGCTGTGGATAGCTGTTAATCACTTATTTCTTCAGTTACCTGATGAATAATTTCTAGAGAGGTTAGAGTAAATAAATTTTATACTCCAACAAATTTCTGTGGAATTGTAAAAAAATCATTAAAAATACATGTTCTGGTGTTCCAGTTACTTGTCTACTGGCTCTCAGCTTGATGCAAATGACTCTTTGTTTTCCTTCGTGATGGAACAAAAGTTGAGTAATTGTCCCAGACTTCCTTGTTTGTAGGTTTGTATGAAAATGTTGCCAATGGGAAGCCCTGACAGAAGATTGGAAAATGGAGGGGAACAGGCATTCTGTATTTTCTGTTTCTATGGTTTCTCTGGTGACAGCATTTACAGGATAGAGAGGTGACTGTGGGCTTCATAGTAATTATAGGTGACAGCATCACCAGTTGGGATCCATGTTCCTGTGTTTCTGTGATGCAGGACTGAAGGACCAGTAGGAGGGCTGTCTGTATTCACTGCAGAGATATAAAGATAACCCTGGTTTCCAAGTAGCATTCTCTCTACCCATTTGTTCTTCCAAAACTTTCCTCCTCTTGGTTATGCTTCTCTTGAAATTTCAGCAAACTTGAAGGCTGTCCCATGAAATGGCTGCTTCTGTGACTGGACACTGATGATGCATTTGCCAGTTCTCTCTAGTGCTGGGATTTCTCTGTAACGTCCTTTTACGCAAGGGTCTTTTCTTTGGTAATCTCTCATAGAAATTTGATAGACTCAATATAACACATCCCATTTTTAAACAGCCTTTATTTATAAAAGATTTTCTGCTATGTTTACCTGAACTCTCTTATTGTACTTCCTCTCAATTTTATTTTAGGGATTTCAGGGCCTCCAACAAATAATGCCTATCCTTAACTGAATTCTGCAGCAATTAGCTTTGGATCAAAAACACAAATACTGACCAACTCTGTGCAGAATGTAGGTTTGACAAAGTGTGTTTGTTAATTATTTCATCCATGGTATGAAATTGCCCACTTACTCACCGACACTTCAGATTCATTGTTTTCATTTGACAAATGCTTCTCAAGCCCATCCTATAGTCCAGGCAATTTTCTGTGTTTGGAGGTTAGTGCCAATGAACCAAACTTTCTAGTTTGAGAAAAGGAGCGGCTAAGGTGAACACAGTGGATTTCTTGTCCTATCTCTTCAAGTTAGATAAATTAGTCCTTTTTCTCCAGGGAGAGTAATGGGAAATGTGGAGATAAATCAGGAGAAAAATCTGAAGTCAAGTGGGAGACTTGGGTGAGACTCAAGTGGAAAGAGTAAGGTGTTCTTTGGCTTAAACAAGGCCTGGACTACATGAATAGGTAAGCATATGAGAAAGATAAGATGCCCTTATTTTCATTTAGATGTCAAGGTGATAAGTTTGTGAATACCTGTTATAATCAGAGGAGGCTGTAGGAATACTGGAAGTATTGATATTCAAAATATATAACAGTTTATCATAGATACTGAGAAATCTGAGTGGACACTGGCTGTAAACTCCCCCAAAACCACACAAATGCATGCAGCAGAACCTGGTCTTTGGGCACTGAGAAGCTGAGGAGATATATTCAGGTGATAAAATGAGAAGTAGAAATCTGGAGTTACTAAAGATACAGTTATCCATATTTGCTTACTGACACCTGGCCTAAACACAACTCTGATTCTAATTTTAATAAATTATATAATCAAGAGTCACTTTTACTCTGAAATTTCAAAGATTGCATTCAACTTTTAAATTATCATGATCATAGTCATTTTCCCATACATTCCAGATATGTTTTATTTGAGATGGTATAAAGTGTTTATATAACTTTTTTTTTTTGTCTTCTAAGAAACTTTATGTGTTTTTATTATTGTAATATATGCTATAACATACATGTACCAGGTATATAAACATGAGAAATTGTATAACCCATAAATTTTTTACTTACACCTTACCATGTCTGTAAGCAGGTTATAAAATAAAATTATCTTTCATTTATTTACATGAGTTATTTGCCCAGGGCAAGAATGAGTCTATAGACATGTACATAGAGACCAACTCCACACATATTAGAGAGAGATGACAAGGCAGACTTTAGGTAAAAAACTTTAAAAGACGTAACAGTCAGTTAGGATACATGAACTTTATTTGGACATTGACTCAAACTGTTTTTTGTTTGGTTTATTTTGTTCTGTTTTTGAGACAGGATCTCAATATACAACCCAAACTGGCCTTGTACGTGTGATCTGCCTGCCTCTACCTCTTGAATGCTGGAGTCACAAACAGACTGTTAAAATAGAATGATGAGACAATCAAGGAAGTTGGAACGCTCACTGGCTGTGTAATGATATTCAGGAATTAACAGATTTTAGATGTGAAAATGATTTTATGATTTTAAAAGAGCTTTATCTTTAGTGACATAGAAGCATTAGTGGATTTTGTTCTAAATAGTTCAGGGGAGGGAGATGGATGGAGTAGGGGTGTAGCTGAAACTAGACAAAGTCATGAAAACATGGGGTCATCATGTAGTTCTGTACACTTTTATACCTGCTTTGGAATTTTCTGTAATTAAAATTTTAAAACAAGACACAAAGTATGTTGAGGGAATAGCTGAATATCAGTGCACTTTTAGAAATCCATTAACTTTTTTAAGGTTCATTGATGGGCTCTGGCTGCGTTCACCTAAGAATGTGAGAGGTTGGACTGCTATCTTCCCATCACCTTCTCCCATTGTCACCTTCTCTCCCATCACCATTGCAGTCTGCTGACTTCCAGGACCTCTGATTGGGTTTTTCACTACACAGATGTCACCTCCAGAGGCTGCCGCGTTTGGGCCACAGCATTCGGCATACATCCGTTGAGTGTCTCCTTCAGCCCGGGCTGAATTGTGACCAGATTACTCTGCATTAATGAGCAACTCTCTCTCTGTTTCTAACCTTCCTCTATATTCTCTTTGCCTTCTGCAGAGAATATGATCAAGTTTGCTCATTAAAAAGCAAAACAAAAGTGTTCTTATAACTGTCACACACACACATGCACACATCCCTTTATAGTTAAGCTTCTGAAAAGAGCCTAAGAAATTATCCCAAATCAACTCTTAAAGTGCCATTATGTGTTCAGATGAGGAGAAGAGGCTGCAGAAGGTCTTTGAAACTTGTGCATGGAGTTCTGGTCTGCTACAGGCTTGTGTGCCATCTTGAGATGAATGGAATCACTGCTGTTGTGCGAATCCTGAATGGGTCCGCTGAGAAGTTCAGTCAGGAAGAAGAAAGCACTCATGTCGCTTTGACAGGACTTGGACTGGACTTTGAAAAGTGGATGAGCTTTGGGAAGGTGGAGAGGGTGGCTTTGCAAACAGATTTTGCATAAGAACATTTGTGGAAGTTGGTGGGGATAGCTGGAATAGAGTCTGGAGAAGTGGACCTGACCAGGGGATAGACTGGGCAGAGAAGTAAGGGCCTTTGAAGACCTTGACTGTTTGGGGTATTTTGAGGCTTTGAAAAACAGCAGAGTTTCTTCTTTGTCTTACTGGGGAAGGGCAGGAAGCAGGACATACTGGGGATAAAGAAGTGTTCAGATGGGCCATGCCACAAGATGAATCTGGTGACAGCAGGAGAGAGAGAGAGCCTGGCAGTGTCAAAAGGAAGGCTGAGTCTGGGTCACCTGCCTGACACCTTTGCAGTATAGGGCTTCCTGTCATGAGCAACTGACACCAAAGAGTGGATGGGGCTTGCCAGGCCCTGAGATTTTGAGCGTCATGGGAGTGGGGCCCCCACCACCAAAGGGTAATGCAGGCCCAAACACACCGACTGCTTGCAATTTATATAACTTCTTAATTGACTAGAAGTTTGAACAGATTTCTTATTGTACAAGTAGTCATCAATATAGATGCTTTTTCTTATTTTAGGTTATTTTGATTTTTATATTTTTAATTTTATATTTTTATTTTAATATTATTTTTATTTTGAATTATTTATATTGTGTTATGGAAATGTTTGGTTTAGTTTACTACTCTTACTTAATTTATCATCATCATCAATACTGGGTCCTATTCAGGCAAATTGAACTAAGACCCACACCATTAAACTTATAAAAAAGCCAAGTTTTCATTTTATAGTATAAAATATTGTGACTGTGAAATTTGTTTCTAAAATAGTTTATATTTTATTAATGCTTTTATATGTTTTCAGAGCATGTTAAAAACAAGGATATGGTATGATATATATGATATGTTTTCATAATTATTAGCATTTTGCAGCACTTACATCTTAGTGCACATAATCAACACAATGGCCTAAAACTAACTTTTTAAGTCAGGCACATTTTTATTACTATAAAATTGAACTATTTCATATTAATCATACTGTTATTTTGCTGCAATGTTTGAAATAATACAACTGTTTTCCTAGCTACTGTTAAATATGTGTTTGCTTCAGCTAAGAACTTAGATGATTTTTTTTTTGCGATCAATAATAAAAGCACAATTCTTTTCTAAGCTTGTTGCTAAGGGGACTTGCCAAGTTATATTGATGTAGTTTAGTATTGTATAGTTTTTTTGTCCTGGAATCTCAACAAAAAACCCAACTACTAGATTTATAATTTGAAAAATGTACAATATTGTCTCAACACACACATACACACACATATGCATACATACACATTTTAGTTTTATAGACAAAGATTTTTGGCTGTCACAATTTGTTATTTATTAATGTCAATTTCAGTATCTGATAATTTTATAATTTAAAATTTTATACTAACATAACATACAACATTTATAACCTACATTTTTCATATAAGAAATTCTGATCCATCATATCAAAAGTCTACCATGCCAGGCTCCAGTGGTTAAGCCTGTAATTCTAGCTACTCAAGAGGCAAGTAAGAGGTTTGAAGCCAGACCCTGGCAAGTAGTTCATCAGACCCTATCTTGAAAAAACCCATCACAATAAAGGGCTGGTGGAGTTGACTCAAGTGGTAATTGTACCTGCCTTGCAAGCATTAGTCCTAATTTCAAACCCCAGTGCCACCAAAAAAAAAAATCTAACCTGCCTATTTACAATATAACAAAACAAACTTCACTCTTCAGAAGTTTTATCCAATTAATTACCTGATATTGAACTGACAATTTAAAGGTTGAAGGGTTTATTCAGTTCTAGTCAGACATAAAATTCATAGTTCCAAAAGACAGTCTGCCAAAATAACATTGATATATGTTCTGCCCATAGGTTGTGTCCTGCGATGTGTCAGGTAAGCTTAAGCTACATCTCAATGTCATAAGATTAAAATTGTTGGTTCATGTCAGTATAAATTAAATTTTCAACCTTAAGTGGTTTTATTTTGTGTTTTTCCTAATTACTCCTATTGCACCATTATCTTCCACTGTCATTAAGCAAGAAAGAAAAGGCTAGGGCAGAAGGGCCTTGAAGAGTCCTATACCTATTTGAACATGTGTCCAAAGACTCTCCCTAAAGTTTACAGAGCCACTATAAAATATATTTAGTTATGTAGCAATACAATATCTAGCTATGAAAACCTGTATACTATAGTGGTTAAGAATTTCAACTCTAATAGGGCTGGTGGACTGGCTCAGGTGGTGGAGTGCCTGTCTAGCAAGTATTAGCCTCAGAGTTCAATCCCCAGTGCCACCAAAACCAAAACAACACAAAACAAAAAGCAGAATTTCAGCTCTTGGATTCCATGTGGGTTCAAACCCTCCTTTCACCATTTATAGTCTATGTGAATTTGGACAGGTTAATTAACTTTTCTCTTCTTCAATATTCTTAAGTTTAAGTTTAAGAGATCTCTACCAGACCTCTTCACTAGTTCCCAGTCACCTTCCCATAGTGGCCTCAGCCACTTTAAGATTACTTTATTCACTCTTCTACAGTAGGAACATCAAACAATTTCAGGTTTTAGGTTTCCTTCCCCTTCCCAATTCCTCCTGTGCATGTTCTCTCCTTAGTGTGTGACCCATGTCCAATAATATAACTGCATTTGTTTTAAGTGTAAAGTCTGCATATGAGGGAGAACATATGATTTTTGGCCTTAGGAGCCTGGCTAACTTCACTTAAGATGATGTTCTCCAGTTCTATCCATTTACTTGTAAATTACAAAATTTCATTCTTCTTTGTGGCTGATAAAATTCCATTGTGTATAAATACCATATTTTCTTTATCTATTCATTGGTGTGCAGCCCCATCTTGGAGGTTTCTATAACTTGGCTATTGTGAATAGTGCTGCAATAAACATGGGTGTGCAGGTGCCTTTGAAATAACCTAAGTAGCATTCTTTTGGTTATATCCCTAGGAATGGTATTGCTGGATCATATGGCAGATCTATGTTTAGTTTTTTAGGAAAACTCCACGTTGTTTTTCAAAGTGGTTGTAATAGCTTGCATTCCCACCAGCAGTGTATGAGGGTTCCTTTTTCCCTGTACCTCACCAACATTTGTTGTTGGTGTTTTTGATGATAGTTACTCTAAAGGGGTGAGGTGGAATCTTAGTGTGGTTTTGATTTGCATTTCCTTTATGGTCAGGGATGGAGAGCATTTTTTCATGTATTTTTTGGCCATTTGGATCTCTTCCTTTGAAAAAGTTCAGTTGCCCACTTCTTTATTGGTTCATTGATTTGGGGGGAGTTTAGTTTTTTGAGCTCCCTGTATATTTTGGTTATCCGTCCTTTGATGTATAGCAAACAAATATTTTCTCCCACTCTGCAGGTGGTCTCTTCAGTTTAGAAACCGTTTGTTTTGTTGTGCAAGAGCTTTTTAATTTCATGTAATCACATTTGTCCATCCTTACTCTTAGTTGCTGGGCTTCTGGCATTCTATTGAGGTGGTCTTTGCCTATACCTATTGCTTCCAAAGTATTCCCTGCTGATTCTTGTACTAAATTCAGAGTTTCAAGCCTGATATTAAGGTCCTCAATCCACTTTGAGTTGATACTAGTACAGGGTGATAGACATGGATCTAGTTTCAGTTTTCTGCAGACAGATAACCACTTTTCCCAGCAACATTTGTTGAAGAGGCTGTCTATTCTCCATCGTATGTTTTTGGCACCTTTGTCAAAAATAAGGTGGGCATAACTGTGTGGATTCATATCTGGGCCCTCTATTCTTTCCACTTGTCTTCATGTCTGCTTTTGTGCCAGTACCATGCTGCTTTTGTTGCTATGGCTCTGTAATACAGTTTGAAGTCAGGTATTGTGATACCTCCAGCATTGCTCTTTTTGCTGAATATTGCCTTAGCTATTTGCGGTCTCTTGTGTTTCCAAATGAATTTTAGGGTAGATTTTTCAATCTCTGTGATGAATGTCATTGGGATTTTGATGGGAATTGTGTTGAACATGTAGATTGCTTTTGGTAGTATAGCCATTTTTACTATGTTGATTCTACCAATCCATGAGCATGGGAGATCTTTCAACCTTCTGTCATTTTCCTCAATCTCTTTCTTCAGAGGTTTGTAGTTCTCCTTATAGAGGTCATTCACACACTTTGTTAAGTTTACTCCTAGATACTTGTTTTTTTGAGGCTACTGTAAATGGAATTGTTTTCCTGTATTCTTTCTCAATAGTTTATTGTTGGTGTATAGAAAGGCTACTGATTTTTGTAAGTTGACTTTGTATTTTGTCACATTGCTGTAGCTGTTTATGGTACCTAGTTTTGGGGTAGATTTTTGGGTCTTTGAGGTTAAGGATCATGTTATCTGGAAGTAGGAATACTTTGACAGTTTTTACCTATTTGTACTCCATTCTTCTTCTTGCCTTATTGCTCTGGCTAGGAATTCCAGGACTATGTTGAGTAGGAGTGGGTAGAGTGAGCACCCTTATCTCATTCCTGATTTTAGCAGAAATGATTTCAGCTTTTCTCCATTAAGTATGATGTTGGCTATAGGTTTGTCACACATACCCTTTATGATGTTGAGGTACATTCCCTCCATTCCTAGTTTTCTTAGAGCTTTTATTATGAAATGGTGTTGAATCTTATCAAAGGTTTTTTCTGCATCTATTGAGATGATCAAGTGGTTTTTGTCTTTGTTTCTATTGATGTGATTTAGTTCTAGAGTTTTTTTATTGATTTTACATTTAGATTACCTATCTATTGGTGATAAGGGGGTATTA
Organism: Castor canadensis; assembly: GCF_047511655.1. Classification (NCBI taxonomy): domain Eukaryota; kingdom Metazoa; phylum Chordata; class Mammalia; order Rodentia; family Castoridae; genus Castor; species Castor canadensis. The sequence continues at coordinate 71,686,383 of NC_133399.1, read as the reverse complement.
AAGTTTCCACTACCACTGTGTTGGAGTTAATATGTGCTTTTAAGTCCTTTAGAGTACGTTTCATTAAATTGGATGCACTGACATTGGGTGCATATAGGTTGATAATTGTTATTTCCTTTTGGTGTATTTCCCCTTTTATTAGTATGAAGTATCCTACTTTATCTCATTTGATCAATATAGGTTTGAATTCTACTTTGTCTGATATAAGTATTGCTACTCCTGCCTGTTTTGGGGGGCCATTGGCTTTGTAAATTTTCTTCTAGCCTTTTACCCTAAGTTAGTGTTTGTTTTTATCAATGAGATGGGTCTCCTGTAAGCAACAGATTGTTGGATCTTCTTTTTTAATCCAGCTTGCCAAATGGTGTGTTTTGATAAGGAAGTTGAGTCCGTTGACATTCAGTGTTAATATTGATAGGTAAGTGTGATTCCTGCCATTTAGTGTTTTTTGTTGTTTAAGGATTTAATTGTGTGCAGCTGAATCAATGCTACTCTCTCACTCCTTGTCTTTTCTTCTCCTGTCATTTGATACTGCACATCTTCTCTTGGTTTTGCTTGCTCTCATCATTTGTGAGCAGAATTCCTTAAAGAATCTTTTGTAGTGGTGGTTTGGTGGTCATATATTGTTTTAGTTTCTGCTTATCATGGAAGACTTTTATTGATACATCTATTTTGAATGATAGTTTTTCTGGGTAGAGTATCCTAGGTTTTCATTCAGTGCCCAGAATACCTCACTCCATACCCTTTTTCCTTTTAAGGTTTCTGTTGAGAAATCTGCTGTGATTTTGTTGGGTTTTCCTTTATATGTTATTTTTTTTCTCTCTTACATCTTCAGTATTTGTTCTCTAGTCTCTGTGCTTGTGGTTTTAATGATAACATGCCAAGGGAAAGTTCTATTTTTGTCATCTGTTTGGTGTCTTGGAGGCTTCCTGTACTTGAATGGGTAAAATTTTCTTGAGATTTGGGAAATTTCCTGTTATTATTTTATTAAATATATTACAAATCCCTTTTGCTTGTATTTCTTCTCCTTATTCAATGGCCATGATTCTCAGGTTTGGTCTTTTTGATGGAGTCAGTGAGGTCTTGCATATTCCTTTCACAGTTCTTGAGTTGTTTGACTAATAGTCCTTCAGTTTTTTCTCTAATTTCTATTTTTATCCTCAAGTTCTGAGATTCTGTCTTCCACTTATTCCAGTCTACTGGAGCGGCCTTTCACTGTACTTTGTGTTTCTGTTTGATTCTTTTTTCTGAGATTTTCCATATCTTGGGCCACTTCCTCTTTAATATTTTTTATTTTCATCTTTAATTCACTTATCTCTCTATTTATAGTGTTCTCTGCTTCACTTTGTTGTTTATTTAGGGCTCCTCTGAGTTCATTAATTTGTTTCTGTGTCTTCTCATATTCTTTATTTTTGTTTTGAAATTTCTTGAGTGCTTCTTGTACATTTTGGTTAAACCTGTCTAGTAACTTCTCTATGAAATTCTCAGTGATTTTTTGCAAGATTTCTTTGTGGGCATCGCTTTGTGTCATTTATCTTTGTTTTATTTTTAAATCTTTTTATTTTTTTTATTCATTTATTTATATGTGCATTCAACGTATGCACATATCTTTGTTTTATTTTTGTCTGGAACTAGGTATCCATTTTCTTCATTTCCCTTGGAATCCTGTTTGTTCTGCCAATTGATTTAGAGCCAGTGGCAGTGGAGGCAGCAGCAGCAAGAAATAGCACCAAATTTTCTCAGTGTTCTGTGGTTTGGAGAGGCTTTCCACAGACTAGGGGTTCAGGATGTCGAATGGTTGATTCTGGTTGATGCTTTATTTCCACTTGATGGAGGAAGGCGAAGAGAAGGGAAGGAAAAAAGAAAAAGAAAAAAAAATCACCATGGGGGAGGAGGGTTTCCCGGGGGGCTGGACCTGCCTTGCTGGCTGTGCAGCAGGTCGCAGCTGTTAGGTGCAATTAAAGGCTGATTTGAGGGTCAGTCTTTGAATTTTTTCCTGCACCTAGTGTGGTGGCAATTATTATTTTGGCTAGAAGCAGTCAGAATTACCCAAGTGTGGCTCCAATGTCTTAGGGAGGTTTTTAGAGTTATGGAGCTTAGGCTTTCTGCGTCTGTAGCCTAGTTGCCATCTTGGATTCCTCTCTCTAAATGTTATTTAAGTTATGTAGACTCACATGTGAATTAGAAATAAATATTATATGTGACTTTATGGTGATTGGTACACAGTAAATACTCCTTTATTTAGATACCAAATTTTACTGACATGTCATAGCTGTTTGGAAATGAGTAAATTTGATTTTTTTATGGCTGAGATCATGACATTCTTTGATATTGGTTCTTATGAAGCCAAATTGCAACATGTTTTGCTTTGAATAGTATCACCAACTTACTTGGAGACAGGATTGTGACAGAGGTAATCAATTCAAAATGAGGTCTTGAAAGTGTATCCTAATCCATTATACCTGGTGTTCTTATAAAAAAAGGGGAAATGTAGACATACAGATAGATGCATGGAGGAAAGACAGTAGAAAGATGCCTGAGGAGAAGATAGCCATATGACTGAAGTGATTTGCCTACGAGCCAAAGAGTGTCTGGGGCTACCACATGTCGGGAGGGAGGCATGGAAGAGAGCATTCTCTAGAGTCTTGAGAGGGAACATGGCTCTGCTGATTCCTTGATTTTGGACTTCAAACCCCTAAATATATGAGACAATAAATTTCTGTATTATGACAGCTCCTATAGCAAATTAATGCAGAACTTCTGATCAAATTTGTATCAGGACAGAAAAAGTTTTAGAATACTTTCTTATCTCAAGTCTTTAGGCTTTTATGCTATTTCAGGACAACATCCTGCAATAAATGTAAAATTGCCACAGAGTACATTTGCCAAATGTAGAGTTCATGATGGTTGTTTACTTAGCATTCTTCAAATTCCCAAGAATCCAAGAATTTGTATTAAGGAAAAAAGAAAAAGGGGGATGGAGGGAGTAAAAAAAGGGAAGGACAGAAAGAAGGAAGAAAAGAAATCCTTGGAAATGTCTCATGAAATTAGTAACTTATCAATAATTTACCATATATGAGTTTCCTGTAACTACTGCAACAAAGTTATACAATTTTAGTAGTTTATAACACAAATTTTATCATTTCAGAGGTCAGAAGTCCAAAATCAGCATTGCTGGGCTAAAATCAGGGTATTGGCAGAATTGATTCTTTTTGGAAGCTCTAGGGGCCAATCAATTTCCTTGCCTTTGCCAACTTTTAAAGACTACTCACATTTTTTCAGCTTGTGGCTTTTTCTACCTTCAAATCCAGCAACACAGCATTTTCTAATCTCTTATCTTTCTTTGCTCCTGTTGTCATATCACCTTTGCTGTTTTTGAATATCCTGCTTCACATTTATAAGGATCCTATGATTACATAGCAATCCCCCCTCCCAGACAATTCAAAATAATCTCCTCATCTCCAAATCTTTAATTTAGTTACCTACAAAATTCCCTTTGCCATGTAACATAACCTGTCCATAGATTCTAGGGATGAGGGGGGTACAAGTTTTTTGGGGTATGACAGGAAAAAAATTATCTGAGAAATATTTTGCTTTAATAATGGAGGGAGTGAAGTTGTTCAAAGTACACTGTACACATGTATGGAATTATCAAAATGAACCTCCTTTGTATTATTTACGTTTAATAATTACAAATAAAATAAAATGAAAAAATATTGCTTTAAATATCAGTTAAATCTCAAACTTTGAAAAAGCTGTTTTTCCTCAGTTGATCCTATAGAAAAAGCTAACAGAAGAAATCTATAGGTTTAGCATACTTACTATTTCTTCTCTATGATACCATTTTCATTAATTCAGGGAGTGTTTATTGTGAATACCTCCCAAATTCTAAGCATATTTTAAGTTTCTCCCTTATGGCATTTATATCCTAATTGAGGAAGGATGCTATAAAATAAATAATTCAATGATGTAGCTTCACATTTTGAGAAGTATTATAAAAGAGAAAATAAAGTTAAGTGAAGGAACTGATAGTGGACGATTACTATTTTAATAGGGATATTTCTTTACAGAAAATGGCATTTGTACAGTCTTGAATAAATATCTGATTAAATTCCTATAGAGAAGAATTGGAAATAACTTAAACAATTAACTGAGATTATTGATTGGCAGTTTTGAATTAATTGAGGAAGGAAGCAAAAGTATTAACTACTTGGGTATGGATTTTTCTAGGAAAGAAATTAATATCAAGAAGGTTTTTACTTGTACAGAAAAGACATGTTGTTCTTAAGTAAATAATAATTTGTTGTACCTTAATGAGAGTAATAAATCACTTTTAATTAATTGTCATGCTAAACATAACCTAAGGCATCCTGACACAAAATATCCAATGATGACACTTCTTACATATATAATGTGGAAAAAAACTCATTTAAAATATATGACTTTAGATAGGATCAGTTTCATGGTCTTTAGGAGGGATAGAGCTCAGGGCTATTGACTAGTTCTTATGAGCTTAGGAATATTTTTCATAGAATTTTATTTACTCATTGGAGTAAGAATTACATTCCAAAGCATGTGATCAAAACACTAAACTATTCATATGTTTGTATATCTCTCTCTCTATCTTCTACAATTAAGAATATATAAGGTTTTTGACCTATATATGAAGAGGTGAAATTAATATGTAAAATTCCCATTTTTATTATTGTATTGATACATAGCTATAGCATATTTAATATTGTAAAGTTAATGTAATACTGAATATCTGGCTTGGTAATTGTCACACAAATAAACCAAGACTTCTAAATTCCATGGTCTATCATCCGTGAAGGCAGGGGCTGACAACAAGACTGCAATGTATTCTATCCCTTTAATCAAGTTATTCTAGAAAAGCAAAATAATAAAAAAAGGCAACCTGGGAAAAGGCCAAGATCAGATAGCTGATGGACCATGGAACCCTAAGCAACATGAGTCCAGAAGTATACTACAGATTCATGGTAGCAAGGATTGGGTAACTCAGCTTTTTTGCCAACTAGTATAAAGCCAATAGATAGGGTACAAATAATGTTCAACAACCGGCCCTTAAATTAGCTCTTTATAGCACATAACAGCCCCAAAACTCCAGGTGTTGAGAACAGCAGCAGTTGCCAGCCTGCCCGCTGAAAAGCCATCCCCACCCCACTTTTTTTCTTTTGGCTTTTTTTCTCCTCTCTTGGAAAAGCAAAAACCACAATGCAGAGAACTGCAGAAGGAGTTCTGTAAGCATTTGGGAAATACTGGACCCACCATAATATGTAGACACAGAACCTTGGACTCCTGCCTTCCTGCACCATCATGGAGCTGACCTAATTCCACAAAGTAAATCTGCAAGTGCAAGCCTTCCAGGTGAGCTACACCTATCATCTGCTCTGGGGGGAATTGTATAGTCTACAGAAGCTGGGAGGCAGATTTCTCCCCCCCCCCAACAAAACTGGTGGCCAAATAAACAGAGGGAATATTTCATCTCCACCTGGTGGGGGTGGGGTGGGAGGTTGAGCTGATCCAGCCTGTGTGCCGGTGGGGCAGCCCAGCCACAGTCCTGAAAACAACACATGTGACCACCTTGTAAAAACTGGTAGTAAGCTGAAACTGACAGGGTTCACAGAGAAAAGCAATCACCAAAATTTGCTCAATTCTAGCTCCAAGACTTGCCCTGTGGGTAGCAGGGACTGGTGACTACCCATAAACAAGCTCCTCCAGAGATCACTTCTGAAAACCTGCTTACAAAAAGAAGTTGACCAAAAACAGTCCATCCTCCCAAGAAAAGGCTGAGCCCAAACACCTTGAACAGATTCCTACTCCAAAGCTGTCCAATAGGGAGGGGTGACATAAATTGCCACACAGCCCAGCATACCAATCTTAAGAGGCAGAGACACAGAAAAAGCTCCTGTCAAGTGTCAGCACCTGGATTTGAAATCAAAGGAAAGTGCCCAGAGCACTCATTGAAATGAATCTTATTTTTTTTAGTCATTTATTCACATGTGCATACATTGTTTGGGTCATTTCTACCCCCTGCTCCCTTCCCCCACCCTCTCCCTTTCCACCCTCTCTTCCAGGCAGAACCTGTTCTGCCCTCATCTCCAATTTTGTTGAAGAGAAGACATAATCATGATAAGGAAGACAAAGCATTTTTGCTAGATGAGTAAAGGATAGCTATACAGAAAGATTCCTAGCATCGCTTTCATGTACCAGTGTGTTACAACCCAAGTTGATTCATCTCTAACTGATCTTGACACTGGTTCCTGTTCCCCTTCTCATGTTAACCTCTGTCCCTTTAAGGTTTCTGTATTAGTTCCTTTAGAGTGGGGACATTAAACGCTTTCATGTTTTGGATTTTACCTGTTCACATATCTCCCGTATGTGCTCTCCCCTTGTCATGTGATCCAAGTCAAACCACATTGTTGTATTTGCCCTAGATCTAAAGTCTGCATATGAGGGAGAACATATGATTTTTGGTCTTCTGAGCCTGGCTAACCTTGCTCAGAATGATGTTCTCCAGTTCCATCCATTTACCTGCAAATGATAAGATTGCATTCTTCTTCATGGCTGAGTAAAACTCCATTGTGTATGAATACCACATTTTCTTAATCCATTTGTCAGTAGTGGGGCATCTTGGTTGTTTCCATAACTTGGCTATTGTGAATAGTGTTGCAATAAACATGGGTGTGCAGGTGCCTCTGGAGTAACCTGTGTTGCATTCCTTTGAGTATATCCCCAGAAGTGGGATTGCTGGATCATATGGCAGATCCATGTTTAGATTTTTAAAAAGCCTCCAAATTTTTTTCCAGAGTGGTTGCACCAGCTTGCATTCCCACCAGCAGTGTATGAAGGTTCCTTTTTCCCCACATCCTTGCCAACACCTGTTGTTGGTGGTGTTTTTGATGATAGTTATTCTAATATGAGTGAGGTGGAATCTTAGTGTGGTTTTGATTTTCATTTCTTTTATGGCTAGAGATGGTGAGCATTTTTTCATGTGTTTTTGGTCATTTGAATTTGTTCTTTTGAAATGATTTTTTATTTAGTATTTTTATTTATTATTTAGTTTTTATGTTTTTTTAAAAATTTTTTTCAGTTTGTTGCTACTTATCTCCCTCTTCCATTCTGTCCAGATATCAATTTATTTAGCCCTCTGTTGTTCCACTTTCATTTTTCTCACCCAATGATTTCTCTTGTCTTTTCTCTCTTCCTTTCTTCTCCTTACCTTCCTCTTCTCCCCTTCCCTTTGCCTCTACTCTCCCTACCTTCTCCACACTCACTGCTCACTGAACAGTCTATTACACCAACTTTACATTTGACCCTCATCCTTCCTGTACCTCTGAAATCCCTGATGGTAGTACCTTCCTCATCTTCCTCTACAATGACTCAACCACATGTATTAGGTCTTTATTACCCTACAGCCTCCATGCCTCACACCTCTTCTCCCCTTTACCCCATCCCCTCTCTCTGCCTTTTCTTCAAGTGCCATATTTTAAATTACCTGAGTATCCATCTCTATGCAAACAACTGTTATTTCTCTGATACTCATAGTTTATAGAAAATATTGCCAATGGTTTTTTATATATTATGTAAATGATTGGTTTGGTATTGAATTTATGAGTTTGTTATTGCTAAGTTATACCTGCAGGTCAGGGAACAGAAATATTACAACAACCTAGCTAACAACTAAGGTAGTCAGAGCACAGAAATTAAGTCAAGGGGAAAATAACAAGTGGTTAAAACCCCTAACTAACTAATGAAGAACACAAAAACAAAGCACAAAATAGAAACATGTGGAGAAAAAGAAGACAAGGGAATTATACTCCTCACAATACTAAAAACATAATACAGGATTTGGTGGAAAGTGAAGGTGATGAATCCCAAGTTGCTGACCTCAGAAAAATGATGCTAAGAATGTTCAATGAGTGTAAAGAGTAGCTTAAAGAAGACATGCAAGAACAATTTGATGAATCCCAAGAGAACATGGATAACAAACTCAAGAATTCACAGAAACAACTCAATGAACTCAGAGAGGATCTCAACAAACTCCAAAATAAAACTAGGAGGATTATAAAAAAAAAAAGAGAGAGATAAATGAAATAAAGAACACAGCACAAATATGAAAGAGCAGTTTAACAAAGATATGAAGTCTCAGAAAAAACAATCAGAAATCCTGGAAATAAAAAGGTCCATAAAAAATACAGTTGAAAGCCACACTAGGAGACTGAAACAGTGGAAGACAGAATTTCAGGGCTTGAAGACAAAACAGTTGTTAAGGAAAAAACCAGAAGAATTCTTAGACAAATGATTTGAGAGCTGTGAAAGGAATATGCAAAAAATCTGCAATTCCCATAAAAAGAACAACCTGTGAATCATGGGCATTGAAGAAAGAAAAGAGGTGCAAGCCAAGGTATAGGTAATATATTCAACAACATAATTGCAGATGATTTCCCAAATCTCAAGAAAGAAATGCCCATTTAGGTATAGGAAGCCTTCAGGCTTCCAACTAGACATGACCAAAATAGATCCTGTCCATGGCATAATATAGTTAAAGCAATTAGAACAGAAATTAAGGAAAGAAAATTGAAAGCTGTAAGAGAGAAAAATCAAACAACATATAAAGGTAAACCCATCAAAATAACAGAAGATTTCTCTCACCTAAAAAATTAGCTAGCATTTGTTGCCCTTAACGCAGAGAAACTAAAGCAGATACCTTAAATGCAACTGAGGCCAATAGGAAAAGGGGAACAGGTACTAGAGAAAAGGTTAGATCAAAAAGAATTAACCTAGAAGGTAACACCCAAGCACAGGAAATCAATGTGAGTCAATACCCTGTATAGCTATCCTTATCTCAACCAGCAAAAACCCTTGTCCCTTCCTGTTATTGCTTATACTCTCTCTACAACAAAATTAGAAATAAGGGCAAAATAGTTTCTGCTGGGTATTGAGGGGGTGGGGGGAGAGGAAGGGGGTGGAGTGGGTGGTAAGGGAGGGGGTGGGGGCAGGGGGGAGAAATGAACCAAGCCTTGTATGCACATATGAATAATAAAAGAAAAAAAAAGAAACTTTAAAAGCAAGAAGAGCATAGTATGAGGTACTTTGAGCACTGAAAAAAACAATTTCAGTCCAAGGATATTCAAAATTGAAGGAGGAATAAAAATCTTCCATGAAAAACAGAAACTAAAACAATACATGACCACACCAAAACTATCGTAGATTCTCAAAGGAATCCTACACACAGAAGATGAAAACAAACATAGCCATGAAGGGATGGGAATTATGAAACCTCAAGAGAAGAGCAGACAAGTAATCATAGAGCGGCATAGAACTAGTTGTGTGCACACAAATCCTTACACAAAAAAAAACACAACTAAATGGCAGGAATTACCACATAGCTCTCAATATTAACATTGAATGTTAATGGCCTCAACTCCCCCACCAAAAAACACTGATTGGCAAACTGGATTAAAAAGGAAGGTCTGACAATCTGTTGTTTACCAGAAACCCACCTTATAGAAAGAAACAAACATTGCCTTAAGGTGAAAGTGTGGAAGAAGATTTACTGACCCCCCAAAACAGGCAGGAGTAGCAATACTTGTATCAGATAAAGTGCACTTCAAACATAAATTAGTTTAAAGAGACAAAGAACGTCTCTTTATACTAATAAAAGGAGCAACATAAAGAGGAAATAATAGTTATTAACTAATGTGCACCCAATGTTGGTGCACCCAACTTGATTAAACATACAGTACTAGACTTAAAGACACATATAGACCCCAACACAGTAGTGGTGGGAGACTTCAATACTCCTCTATCACCAATAGATAGGTCATTCAGACAAAAAATTAACAAAGAAATTCTAGAATTGAATGACACCATGGATCAAATGGACCTGACAGAAGACTACAGAATATTTCATCTTGCAACAACACAATATAAATTTTTCTCAGGAACCCACAGAACTTTCTCTAAAATAAGACCATAACCTAGGGCACAAAGCAAATCTCAGCAAATATAAGAAAATTGAAATTACCCCTTACATACTGTCTTACCTCAACCAATAAAACTAGAATTCAAAAACAAAAGAAAGAGCAGAAAATACTCAAACACCTGGAGGCTGAATAATACCTTGCTCCATGATCATTGAAGGAATGAAGAAATGTGGGAGGAAATGAAAAAGTTCCTGGAATTTTATGAGACTGATAGCACAAGCAATCAGAACCTCAGGGACACAGCAAAGGCAGTACAAAGGGGAAAGTTTATAGCCATGAATGCATATATTAAAAACACAGGACGTTCTTAAATAAACAACCTAATGCTGCATCTCAAACTCCTTTGAAAAGATTGATAAGATTGACAAACCCCTGGAAAATCTGACTAAAATGAGTAGGGAAAAGACCCAAATTTAATAAAATTAGAAATGAAAAAGTAGAGATATAAACAAACACCAAGGAAATCCTTGGAATCATTAGGAACTATTTTGAAAACATACATTCAAAACGTATGTTTTCAAACATACATTCAAAATGTATGTTTTCAAACATACATTAGAAAATGTAGAAGAAAGGAAAAAATTTCTAGATGCATATGACCTTCCAAAATTGGACCAAGAGAATATTAATCACCTAAAAATATCTATAACATGAAAGGAAATTGAAGCAGCAGTACAGACTCCTCAAAAAAGAAAAGTCCAGGACCTGATGTATTCAGTGCTGAATTCTACCAAACCTTTAAAGAAGAACTAATACCCACACTCCTCAAACTTTTCCATGAAATAGAAAGGGAAGGAACAGTGAAACTCAATCTATAAAGCCAGTACTATACTCATCCAAAAACTGGACAAGAGCACACATACAAAAAAAGAAAATTACAGGCCACTCTCTCTCACTTTATTTTTGTATTGTTGTGCTGGGTGGGGGTACAAGGTAGCATTTACAAAAGTTCTTACAATATATCAATTACATCATACTTGAATTCACCACCTCCATAGGCCAAGCTCTTTAATGAACATACATGCAAAAATCCTCAATAAAATATTGGCAAACCAAATTCAACAGCATATCAAAAAGATCATCTGCCATAATGAAGTCAGCTTCATCCCAGGGATGCAGGGTTATTTTAAAATAGGCAAGTCATTCAATATAAAATAGCATATTAACAGAAGCAAAGACACAATGACATGATCATCTCAAGAGATGCAGAAAAGACTGATAAAATTCAACATCCTTTCATTGTAAAAGCTTTGATAAAACTAGGAATAGAAGGAATGTACTTCAACATAATAAAGGCTATATATGATAAACCTATAGGCAACATCATACTAAATGGAGACAAACTGAAATCATTTTTTCTAAAGTCAAGAATGAGACAAGGGTATTCACTCTCTCCACTCTTACTGAACATACTCTTGGAATTCCTAGCCAGAAGAATAAGACAGGAAGAAGGCATAAAAGGAATACACATTGGAAAGGAAGTAGTCAAACTATCCTTTTATGCAGATGACACAATCTTACACATAAAAGACAAAATTCTACCAAAATATTCCTAGACCCCATAAACAGCTTCAGCAAAGTAACAAGATACAAAATCAATTTACAAAAATCAGTAGCCTTTCTCTACACCAACTATGAACAGATTGAGAAAGAATATAGGAAAAGAATTTCATTTACATAGTGTCAAAAAATACCTAGGAAAAAACTTAACTAAGGATGTGAAAGACCTCTATAAGGAAAACTATTAACTATTGAAGAAAAAATTCAAAGAAGACTACAGAAGATGGAAAGATCTCCTATGTTTATGGATTGGTGGAATCAACAAAGTGAAAATGACTATGTTACCAAAAAGTAATCTACATGTTCAATGCAACCCCCATCAAAATTCCAATGACATTGGAATCATAACAGAGATTGAAAAACCAACCCTAAAGTTCATTTTAAAGCACAAAGGACTGCAAATAGGCAAGGCAATACTGAGCAAAAGGAGCAACTCTGGCAATATCACAATACCCAACTTCAAACTATTCTATACAGACATAGTAATAAAAACACATAGTACTTGCACAAAAACAGATATTAAGATCAGTGGACCTGAATGGAAGACCTACATATGAATCCACACGGTTATGCCCACCTGATTTTTGACAAAGTTACCAAAAACATACGATGGAGAAAAGACAGCCTCTTCAACAAATATGGCTGGGAAAACTGGATCTCTACATGCAGAAAACTGAAAATATATCCATCTGTTTCACATTTTACAAGTATCAACTAAATATGGATTAAGGCCCTTAATATAAGACCTGAAAATTTGAAGCCAGTGCAGGCAAGAGCAGGGAATACATTGGAATTAATAGGCATAGGAAATGATTTCCTAAATGGAACTCTCAGCAACTAAATGAAAGAATTGACAAATGGACTACATGAAATTAAAAAGCTTCTGCACAGCAAAAAAAATTGTCTCTAAATTGAAGAAGCTGCCTTCAGAATAGGAGAAAATCTTCCAGTTATACATCTGACAAGAGATTGATAATGAGAATACACAGGGATCTCAAAAAATTAAACTCCTCCAAAAATCAATGACTCAATGAAGAAATGGGCAAGTGAACTGAACAGTCTTTTCAAAGGAAGAAGTTCAAATGGCCAAAAAACACATGAAAAAATGCTCAACTTCCCTGTCCATAAACAAGATGCAAATCATAACCACACTAAGATTCCACCTCACTCCAGTTGGAATGCCTACTATCAACAACACAAACAGCAACAAATGTTGGTGAAGATGGAGGGAAAAAGGATCCATCATACATTGCTGGTGGAATGTAAATTAGTACAACCACTATGGAGAACAGTATGGAGGCTCCTAAAAAAACTAAAAATAGAACTGTCATATGATCCAGCAATTCTACTCTTAAGGATATACCCAAAGGAATGTAAGTCAGGTTATAAAGATACCTTCACATTCATATTTATTGAAGAATTATTCATAATAGCTAAGCTATGGAACCAGCCAAGATGCCCCAGTACTGATGAATGGATTAAGGAAATGTGGTATTTATATACAATGCAATTTTATTGTGCCCAAAGAAGAATGAAATTTTGTTTGCAGCTGAATGAATGGAACTAGAAAACATCATCTTAAGTGAAGTTAGCCAGGTTCAGAGGGCCAAAGGCTACGTTTTCTCTCATACATGGAATATAGACCTAATACAAACACAGCAATATTATGAAAAACAGGTCATGTTAAGGAGAGGTCACATACAAGAAAGGAATTATAAAAGAAGGAAGTCAAGAAAGTGAATATGGGTGATGCACTGTATACAAGAATGAATACAGAATTTTTAAACCTGTTAAACTCATCATAAAATAGGGACTAAGGTAGAAAGGAGAAAAATAGAAGAGATGAAACAATAAGGGCTATAATACATATATACATGGATGCATTCTAATGAAACCTCCTGTGTAGCTGTTGTTTTTTTTTGGCAGGGGGTGGATGTAATTTCATTAGTATTTTTCATTTTTTTAATTAGTTTTCTATACATTTATTTATATGTGTATACATTGTTTGGGCGATCTCTCCCTTCCCCCCAAGCCCCTTCTCTCTTTCCCTACCACCGCCCTCGCTTCCAGGCAGAACCTGTTTTGCCCTCTTCTCCAATCTTGTTGAAGAGAAAACATAAGAGGTAATAAGAAAGACATAGCATTTTTGCTAGCTTAAGATAAAGATAGCTATACAGAGAGATTCCTAGCATTGCTTCCATGCACATGTGTATCACAACCCGAATTGGTTCATCTCTACCAGACCTCTTCACTACTTACTGTTCACCTTTCCACCTTAAAGTGGCCTCTGCCAGTTTAAGATTACTTTATTAGCTCCTCTACTGTGGGCACATCAAGCACTTTCAAGTGTTAGGTTTCCTTCCCTTTCCCTATTAGTCCTGTTGTACACATTCTCCCCTTAGTGTGTGACCCAGCGCAATAGTATTATTGCATTTGTTTTAGGTCTATAATCCACATATGATTTTTGGTCCTCTGAGCCTGACTAACTTGGCTTAAGATGAAGCTGTTTTAAACAAACAAAAATATCATTTTTTTTGTTTTACAAAATTGAAGAACAGGAGGCTGGAACAGGTTCTGCCTGTGGGGTTTGGTACCAGTAGGTGTGGGGAGGAAGTGGGGAAAGTGTGTAGAGTGAATATAGTGCAAGTACTGTGTACACATGTATGTAAATGGAAAAATGATACCTGTTGAAACTATTCCAAGAATGGAGGTTGGATTAAAGAAGAATGGTGGAGTGGGTGAATTCAAGCATTATATATTTAGTATATTTTAAAACTTTTGTTAAGTTCCTCAATGTACACCCACCAAGCACAACAATAATTTTTTTTAAAAAAAGAAAAGAAAGGAATTCAAAGTCAATAAATAAAAAAAGGCAACATGCTCAAGTCTCCTGGTAGCATACTAAATTTGGAATAATTTTAACAGAATGCATTTTGGTCTATCTATATTTCCTATGATAAACCCACTTAAGATCTGTGGATTTACTCAAAATGTCATCTTTTCTGTCCATATCAGAACATAGTATTGAGATGTTTATGGTGCCCAAATAATGGATCCAAAGGATCCTGGAATCTGTGAATATAGTACCTTATTTGCCAATGGTGAATTAAAGTTTCATATGGAATTAAAATTGCTAAACAGATGACCTTAAAATACAGATATTATCTTTGATTATCTCTGTGTGTCTAATATAATCATAAGAATCCTTAATAGTGGAAAAAGGCAGAAAAGATAAGAGCAGCACACTGTATGTGGCTTTGAAAGCAGAGGAAGGAGGCCACAAGCCAGGGAATGCAACACTTTGATTTTAATTCAGTGAGACTGTGTTGGACTTTTAGCCTATAGAAGATATTAAAAGTTGTGCTATTTTAAACTGATAACTTTATGGTGACTTGTTATAGACACCATATGAATGAATATAGTGCTTCATAATCAAAATGACTCTTTGTCTATAACCAATTGTACATACAATCCTTATCTCAGTCAAATCTGAGTGAGATTACATTCCAGTGCAGCAAAGCAACACTTTGAGAGCTGTATTCATGATCCAAGACTTCTTGCTTCATCTTGGCTTCACAGTTACATGTATCCTTGAAGTTATAAAAAATGTGGTACCATTTGAAATACTTGGTCTTTGTTAGTCTATTTTATAAATCAATTTGTATTTTACTATTGCCTAATATTTTTTCTAAAGAACTATCAAAGATATATTATTATTTATTTCAGTTCAGTATTTATTTAGTAGGTACTATGTACCAGCACAGAAATAGGATAGTATATAAATACATAATAAATCAGTAAAATAATTGCTATAAAACTATATGAGTTTTACAGTCTACTCATATCATTATAACCGTATACATGTCAGAACACGCATTGCAATGTCACGCACATTGTTCCTCTACACAGGATGAGGGTCAACATACCTATGCTGATTTAAAAATAACAGAAATTGTTAGCAATCTGTGGAAATGTTGAATCTTCTTACTGAAAAAGAAAGGAAATTAATCAGTTCTGGAAAGTTTCCAAACAGGAAGAAAAATTGCTTGAATTGCTGTGCTTGTCTGTGAGCCTATGGGAATTTTACCATATTAGGTCTTCAAGAGCCATTTGTTGAGAGTAAGTAAATCATTACTAAGACTAGGGTAGAAAAAAAAGAATTAAGTTTGGCTCATTGTACTCTGCTTCTTTCCCCTCTATCAATATAACAAGAATAAAGCCAATTTAAGAAGGTGAAAAGTTCAAACCTGACATGTCAAGAATAAATAACACAATACCTAAATCATTGTTGTGCCAGGGGAAATTGGAAAAACTGATTTAGAAATTGCTATTGTACTTTAAAATGTGGCTCTCACTTCAATTTTGAAAAATTGGTTTTACTGTGTGATGCTATGAACATAATCAGTATAAATGCCCAATTTGAAATAGCAAGGATAACAGGATAAGACTAAAAATCCTGAAATTAATTTATCTGAAAGCCATTAAAATGACTAGTATCATTATAATAACATTAATATCTGATTAAATTTCTATAGACTAGAACTGAAAACAACTTAAATAAAAACTGATTATCAAATGGTGTATATAATGATTTTTTAATATATGTAATGATTACTTAAAGATAAAAGCATTTCAGAAATATGCCAAATTTTATTTTATATACTTAGAACTCCATTATTTTAATGTATGTTATCCTTATTGCTCTAATTTCACTTAGAAAAAGAGAAACACACAGTAAATTGAATGCCTACAACCAAAGGCATTTAACTGTAATCCCAACACTCACTCAGGAAACTGAGGTTTATGAGTTTGAGACCAGCTTCAGATACGTAAGTGAGATCCTGTTTCAAAAAAAAAAGGCACTTTGATATGAGGATGGTGACAGTAATAACAGCTCACACATATTGAATGCTTTATATTTCAGGTACTACCTGCTTTATGACTACAGGCATTAAGTCATTTTGTCTTTGGATGACCTTAGGAGATCATTGTCAGCCCAGTCATTTTTTGCCCTTGCTTAATATAGGAAGAAGTTAAATCAAGAAAGATCAGGTTATTTATCTTGATAACACATCCAGTTCATAGGATACCGTGAATTGGAGCCCTGCCTATGACTCCAGCACAACAACCTGGATAATTCCAGTTCATTTAAGCCTGAGGTCAAAGTTCATTTCCCATCAGCATGTTGCTATGACTCTTCCAGGGCTAAACTGATGCATCATCCCTTTGCTAATCTATAGAGAACAGAATAAAAATGTTGTTAAATTTTAAGCTTCTCTTTAGCTGAGACAGTATTTGATAGAAGGTCTTTCATGAACCGATAAGTACAGGATTACTGATGAGGTAAAATTTCCAACCAGAATGGGAAAAGCCAAACACGACTTAATGGAAGAACACTGAATACCTTTAATCATTTTAAAGGGTTTGTGGCATCAAAAAGGATATAAAAACACAATGAATGTCCAGATAGTTAGATTCGGTTTCCGAAATTGCTTATTCTGAAAGTATTGAGAACGTCCCAATTTATTCATCACTTTACTGTTTCCACTTCACTTTCAGTGTCTTAGCAGTAAATCTCTCTCTTATCTCTTCCAGAGATCACTATTTTACTAAGTAATTTTTTAAAAGATTACACTATCTTCAGCATATTCTTAGTCTATACTCCACACCAAAGTAACAGGTTGCCCTTGTAAATAACTTTAGTGCCCAGTAAATCATCAAGGTTGAAAGTATAAACTAATATATGTAATTTCCTTACAGGCATCCATAGAGTGCTAGGAAATCACTCTCACAATTGAGTCCTTGGGATGACTTCCAAGGGGAAATGAGGGGTGTGCTTGACTCTAAGATCAAGCTATAAGAAATGCTAAACATGGTAATATGCATATTAATACATAAAATAATACAGTGTATTAAAAATAAAATAGAGATATATCATTTGTTCCTCTTATGCTGGGGTGGTATTGTTGGGCATGGTAGGAAGGTGGCACATTTATCCTTGAAGCATTGTATTTTCCTGACACATGACCAATTGGATAAATGTCCTGAGACCAAAGGACATTAGCTAAGTCTGGGTGCTACTATTGAATCCAAACTGGATGATTCGACCATAGCAATCGACAAAAGCCAAAGTCTGATGAAATGCATCCATTTCTCGTACTATTTCAGGACCATTTTCTGCAAAGGGCAGTGTTTTGGTTGTTTATAATGATGGCAGTTACTCTTACTGAAAAGTGATAGCCTTTTGTACAGATGTATAACAAATTCCTCTAATGGACTTTCAGTATTTCCAGACAGAGATGTTTATTATTATGGATATGATCACAAATACCTCAGTATAATTTCTGTGGTAAGAAGCTTTATGCCCCTTCTTTCCCAGATTAATATTATAACCTTTGGGGAATCATCATTTTCCTGTAGATTATGACCTGATGGCAAGGTGGGATGTAAGGCCCCACAAGGATCCAAATAAATGTGAAACAATAAGGTATGAGAGCTCAATGGTGTTGAAGAGCCAAATTATGCAGTGTATTTACATAGTTAATCATTATTAAAAATTGAGAGCAGCTTTCCTTATATGTTCTTGATTTGTTTTAAAACAAAATCATCATTCTGCTTTCTTCCCACCAAATCATTTGACCAAGTCATCAGGACCATTAATAAGTCTGTTAGAAAAGAATGGTAGCAGTAATAATAAAAAGAAGATAGAGTTTGAGTTAAAGAAATGCATTCTAGTAGCATTATGCTACTTTCAGTTACCCAAGTGAAATAATTGCAAAGAAATTGTTGCTTAAAACTGAAACAAATACTCAGTTGTCTTATTACCTAACCCCAGGCTGAAATTTACAGTTGACTTTAGACCAAACTTCCTTCAAGGACATATTTTTATGTAAAAATTTGATGCTTCAAGCTGGTACAATGTTCTTTGTAAGATAGGACATGTAGAATATTATAAAATAGCAATAGCTTGACAATTGTGCTATTTGACACTAACTTAATACAAAATAGATTACCATATAGATATAAGTTTGTGTGTATAATGTCCAGAGAGATTTTATTTGTAAAATCAATTCACTTAGCTCAACAAGGAGTCTAAATATCTGAAAATATGAAAATCAATTAAAAAGAACTTTGGGTTTATATTAGCTTCCTAGAGGTGCCAGAACAAAGAAGTACAGTGGCTTAGAGCAATAGAAATTCATTGAATTACAGCTTTGAATGCTGAAATTCTGAAACTGAGTTGTCAGGAGGGACTTGTGGCCTCTCACCTATGTAGGGAAATGATCCTTCTCATGCTGTCCAGCTGTTGCCAGGTGTTTTTTCCTTGTGGCAGCCTCACTCCACTCATCATGGGGATGATGACTTCACACAGTCTTCCCTCTGTGTCCAAATTTCCCCAGTTGAAAAGGGTACCTCTCATGGTGATATTGGATCAGAATCTGCTCTGATGATCTTATTCTAACTTGATTGGCTGTGCATAGACTCTTATTGCTACATAAGGTTATATTCCAAAGTACTGACAATTAAGACTTCAATGTATCTTTTTCGGGTAGGGGGGCATAATTCAATCCTTAATAGGTTATGCATATTTTTATTTTTATTTGAATAAAAATTCCAGGATTTCTCCTTAAAAGCCTATGCATTTTGTTTGGGGACATACTTCAGTGCTAGAGTGGTGCTTGCTAGCATATGTGAGGTCCTGGTTCAATTCCCAGGAACACACACACACACACACACACACACACACACACACACCCCACACACAAAGCCTATCCATTTTGCCTTTTTGAGATATAACATATTATC
Organism: Castor canadensis; assembly: GCF_047511655.1. Taxonomy (NCBI): domain Eukaryota; kingdom Metazoa; phylum Chordata; class Mammalia; order Rodentia; family Castoridae; genus Castor; species Castor canadensis. The sequence goes on along the minus strand of NC_133399.1, from coordinate 71,667,013 downwards.
ATGTTCTATCAACCTAAACACTCCCATTGTTTGTGAAATATGATTTTCTCTGATCATAGCTGAAAGATTTCCCATACTACACTTTTTCTATAGCCATAGTTTGAGGCAAAGTGTAACACAATCATATGGTTTGTCAGAATTAAATTATAATATTGTTGAATATTAAGTCCCTGTTTAAAGTAAGACAAATAAATTCCTTTTGCCTAATAATTTTGCTCTACATAGATTGTTGTTCTTTTCAGTATGTTGTTCTCAAATAATTTTATAAACTGACGTTTATAAACTTTGCACTTTCAGTGCCTATCATGGTATCCTAGCTATATTTCTGAATGATTGGAGATTCCAAGGTATTAAATATTATTTTCTTGAGGAAAAAGTATCTTTGTGCACTCCTTGCCAGTGAAGCATAGAACTGGGAGTGGGGATTATATGTTTAATTGTCATTTTCTAAATTCAAGTGCAAGATCACTGAAGAGAGCACTTCTTTATTGAGTATTTCAAAATAGCAACATGACTTTCACATTGCACTGAACTTAGCACACAGCTATTATTGAGAGGTAAATGAGGAATACTTTTTTTATCAATATCTTCTGAATCTTGCGATGAAAGAAAATGTCACAGTTTGTGTTCCCAGGAAGCAGATTCAGTGATGACATTTTTCATGGAGCATGTTTATTAGGGGGCTCCTTATGGTCAGCCTTCAAAGAAGATGGAAACAAAGGCAGAATTGGCCAAAGGAAGCAGTTGAACTATGATGTAGACCCAAGGCAGTCTTGATCTACCCAATAGAAAGTTCTAGACCAGAAAGAGCCCTTTAGTATTCTTCTTAGTTGGACCTACATGGCTAGTCCAGTATAATCTCTTCAAGATTAGTCACTTGAAAGGGGGATGTTTTATAGAAATCACCTCCTCTAGGTTAGACAATCCATAAAAGAGCTGATGGATGAACAATACCTGCCCACAGCCTGTGTAGCAACTGCAGCAACAGTTCTTTTCAGCAGGGATATCTGAGTTTCACCTCACAGTGCACACATGGGGAAAGAATGATATAGGCTAATTTGATGTGTTTTTCCACTTATGCTTTTGCTAGCTACGAATCGTTATTATGAATCTATAGAAGCTATGAAAAAATTAAAGTTGTACTTGTTGCACACAATAAAAACTAAGCTTCTATTTTTGCATTTCGCTTTTATTATTATTCTTCCTAGAACATCATGTAACTGAATACTGCTTCACTTTCATTGTGACTTCTGTACATTGAATTAAAGGTCGTGAATGGGGACATTCTCCTGATCTAAAATGGTTTTATTTGTCTGTTGTTTGTTGTGGTACTAGGGATTGAACTCAGGACCTCATGCTTGCTATGCACAGTCAATCCTCTTCTGCTTTTAGTTTGCTTTTCATTTATTTTTATTTTTTTATTTTATTCATATGTGCATACAATGTTTGGGTCATTTCTCCCCCCTTCCCCCACCCCCTCCCATACCCCCTGCTCCCTCCCTTAAGCCCCCAACCCCTCGCTGGCAGAAAATATTTTGCCCTTATCTCTAATTTTGTTGAAGAGAGAGTATAAGCAGTAATAGGAAGGACCAAGGGTTTTTGCTAGTTCAGATAAGGATAGCTATACAGGGAGTTGACTCGCATTAATTTCCTGTACATGTGTGTTACCTTCTAAGTTAATTCTTCTTGAACTAACTTTTTCTCTAGTTCCTGGTCCCCTTCTCCTATTGGCCTCAGTTGCTTTAAAGTATCTGCATTAGTTTCTCTGTGTTGAGAGCAACAAATACTATCTAGTTTTTTGGGTGTCTTACCTATCCTCATACCTCCCTTGTGTGCGCTCACTTTATCATGTGATCAAAGTCCAATCCCCTTGTTGTGTTTGCCCTTGACCTAATGTCCGCATATGAGGGAGAACATACTATTTTTGGTCTTTTGGGCCAGGCTAACCTCACTCAGAATAATGTTCTCCAGTTCCATCTATTTACCTGTGATTGATAATATTTCATTCTTCTTCATGGCTGAATAAAATTCTATTGTGTATAAATACCAAATTTTCTTAATCCATTCATTGGTAGTGGGGCATCTTGGCTGTTTCCATAACTTGGCAATTGTGAATAGTGCTGCAATAAACATGGGTGTGCAGGTGCCTGTGGAGTAACCTGAGTCACATTCTTTTGGGTATATCCCCAAGAGTGGTATTACTGGATCATATGGTAGATCTACGTTTAGATTTTTAAGAAGCCTCCAAATTTTTTTTCCAGAGTGGTTGACTAGTTTACATTCCCACCAGCAGTGTAAGAGGGTTCCTTTTTCCCTACATCCTCGCCAACACCTGTTGTTGGTGGTATTGCTAATGACGGCTATTCTAACAGGGGTGAGGTAGAATCTTAGTGTGGTTTTAATTTGCATTTCCTTTATCACTAGAGATGGTGAGCATTTTTTCATGTGTTTTTTGGACATTTGAATTTCTTCTTTTGAGAAAGTTCTGTTTAGTTCACTTTCCCATTTCTTTATTGGTTCATCAATTTTGAGAGAATTTAGGTTTTTGAGTTCCCTATATGTTCTCGTTATCAGTCCTTTTTCTGATGTATAGCTGGCAAATATTTTTCTCCCATTTTGTGGGTGGTCTCTTCAGTTTAGAGACCATTTCTTTTATTGAGCAGAAGTTTTTTAGTTTTATGAAGTCCCATTTATCTATGCTATCTCTTAGTTGCTGTGCTGCGGGGTTCCATTGAGAAAGTTCTTGCCTATTAGTTCCAAAGTATTTCCTACTCTTTCCTGTACCAACTTTAGAGTTTGGGGTCTGATATTAAGATTCTTGATCCATTTTGAGTTAATATTGGTATAGGGTGATAAACATGGATCTATTGCAGACTGCTAACCAGTTTTCCCAGCAGTTTTTGTTGAAGAGGCTGTCTTTTCTCCATTGTATATTCTTAGCGCCTTTGTCAAATACAAGTGGTTATAGTTGTGTGGCTTCATATCTGGGTCCTCTATTCTGTTCCACTGGTCTTCATATCTGTTTTTGTACGAGTACCATGCTGTTTTTATTGCTATTGCTTTGTAATATAGTTTGAAGACAGGTATTGTGATACCTCCAGCATTGTTTGTCTATGGAGTATTGCCTTGGCTATTCATGGCCTCTTGTGTTTCCATACAAATTTAATGGTAGATTTTTCAATCTCTTTGATAAATGTCATTGGGATTTTGATTGGAATTGCATTAAACACGTAGATTACTTTTGGAAGTATAGACATTTTTACTATGTTGATTCTACCAATCCATGAGCATGGGAGATCTCTCCATTTTCTGTAGTCTTCCTCAATCTCTTTCTTCAGAAGTTTATAGTTTTCCTTGTAGAGGAGGTCCTTCACATCCTTTTTTAGGTTTACACCTAGGTATTTGATTTTTTTTGAGGGTGTTGTAAATGGAATTGCTTTCTTATATTCTTTCTCAGTTTTTTGCATTATTAGTGCATAGAAATGCAAATGATTTTTCTATGTTGATTTTATATCCTGCTACCTTGCTATAGCTGTTGATGGTGTCTAGGAGCTTTTGAGTAGAGTTTTTTGGGTCTTTAAAAAATAGGATCATATCTGCAAATAGGGATATTTTGACAGTTTGTTTTATTATTTGTATTCCTTTTATTCCTTCTCCTTGCCTAATTGCTCTGGCTAGGAATTCCAGTACTATGTTGAATAGGAGAGGGGATAGTGGGCATCCTTGTCTCGTTCCTGATTTTAGAGGGAATGGTTTCAGTTTTTCTCCATTAAGTATAATGCTGGCTGTAGGTTTGTCATATATAGCTTTTATAATGTTGAGGTATTTTTCTTCTATTCCTAGTTTTCTTAGAGCTTTTATCATGAAATGGTGTTGGATGTTATCAAAGGCCTTTTCTGCATCTATTAAGATGATCAAGTATTTTTTGTCTTTGCTTCTATTAATGTGGTTTATTATGTTTATTGATTTTCATATGTTGAACCACCCCTGCATTCCTGGGATGAAGCCTCCTGGGTCGTGGTAAATGATCTTTTTAATGTGTTGTTGAATTTGGTTTGCCATTATTTTATTGAGGATTTTTGCATCAATGTTCATTAAGGAGATTGGCCTATAGTTCTCCTTTTTGGAGGTGTCTTTGCCTAGTTTAGGGTAAGTGTAATACTGGCTTCATAAAATGTGTTAGGCAGTTTTCCTTCCCTTTCTATTTCGTGGAACAGTTTAAGGAGGGTTGGTATCAGTTCTTCTTTAAAGGTCTGATAGAATTCAACTGAGAATCCATCAGGTCCTGGACTTTTCTTTTTGGAGAGACTCTTGATTGCTGCTTCAATTTAATTTTGTGTTATAGATCTATTCAGGTGATTAATGTCCTCTTGGTTCAGTTTTGGATGATCTTAAGTGTCTAGAAATTTGTCCATTTCTTTAAGATTTTTGAATTTATTTGAATATAGGTTCTCAAAGTAGTCTCTGATGATTTCCTGGACTTCCATGGTATTTGTTGTTGTCTCTCCTTTTGCATTCCTGATTCTACTAATTTGGGTTTTTTCTCTCCTCATTTTAGTCAGGTTTTCCAGGAGTCTATCGATCTTGTTTGCTTTTTCAAAGAACCAACTTTTTGTTTCATTAATTCTTCATATGATATTTTTGGTTTCTATTCATTGATTTCTGCTCTTATTTTTATTATTTTTCTATTTATATTTGTTTTGGGATTTGCTTGTTCTTGTTTTTCTAGGAGTTTGAGATGTATCATTAGGTCATTGATTTGAGATCTTTCAGTCTTTTTAATATATGCAGTCATGGCTATAAACTTTCCTCTCAGGACTGCCTTTGCTGTGTCCCATAGGTTCTGGTAAGTTGTGTTTTCATTTTCATTGACTTCCAGGAACTTTTTAATTTCCTCTTTTATTTCATCAATGACCCATTGTTCAGTAAGCAATGAGTTATTAAGTTTCCAGCTGTTTGCATGTTTTTTGTCTTTACTTTTGTTGTTGAGTTCTAGTTTTATTGCATTGTGATCAGATAGAATGCATGGTATAATTTCTATTTTCTTGTATTTGCTGAGGCTTGCTTTGTGCTCTAGGATATGATCTATTTTGGTGAAGATTCCCTGGGCTGCTGAGAAGAATGTGTATGTATATTGTGTAGATGTTGGATGAAATGTTTTGTAGACATCAACTTGGTCCATTTGGTCTATAGTATATTTTAGATCTAAGATTTCTTTATTGATTTTTTGTTTGGATGACCTTTCTATTGATGAAAATGGGTTTTAAAGTCTCCCACAACTACTGTGTTTGAGTTAATGTATCTTTTAGGTCCTTTAGGGTTCTTTGATGAAATTGAGTGCATTGATATTGGGTGCATAGAGGTTGATAACCGTTATTTCCTTTTGTTCTATTTCCCCTTTTATTAGTATGGAATGTCCTTTTCTATCTTGTTTGATCAATGTAGGTTTGAAGTCTACTTTGTCAGTGATAAATATTGGTACTCATGCCTATTTTTGGGGGCCATTGGCTTGGTTAATCTTCTTCCAGCCTTTCTTCCCAAGCCTGTGCTTATTTCTATCAGTGAGATGGGTCTCCTATAAGCAACAAATTGTTGAGTCTTCCTTTTTAATCCAGTTTGTCAAATGGTACCTTTTGATGGGGGAATTAAGTCCATTAACATTAAGTGTTTGTACTGATAGGTATATGTTGATTCCTGTCATTTAGTTGTCTTAGTTGTTTGAAGGTTTGGTTGTGTGTACCTAAGTTGAGGTTACTGTCTACTTTCTTGCTTTTTCTTTTCCTGTAGTTTGGTACTGCCTGCCCTTTCTTGGTTATGTTGGGTTTCACCTTCTGTGTGCAGAATCCCTTGAAGAATCTTTTGTAGTGGTGGCTTTGTAGTCATATATTGTTTTAGTTTCTGCTTTTCATGGAAGACTTTTATTGCTCCATCTATTTTGAATGATAGTTTTGCTGGGTAGAGTATCTTAGGGTTGAAGTTATTTTCATTCAGTGCCCGGAAGACCTCACCCCAAGCTCTTCTTGCTTTTAATGTATCTGTTGAGAAGTCTGCTGTGATTTTGATGGGTTTACCTTCGTATGTTATTTTTTTTTCTCTCTTACAGCCTTCAATATTCTTTCTCGAGTCTCTGTACTTGTTGTTTTAATGATAATATACCATAGGTGGTTCTATTTTGGTCAGGTCTGTTTGGTGTTCTGGAGGCCTCTTACATCTGTATGGGCATAGATTTCTCTAGATTTGGGAAATTTTCTGTAATTATTTATTTAATATATTACGCATTCCCCTTGCTTGCACCTCTTCTCCTTCTTCATTGCCCATGATTCTCAGCTTTGGTCTTTTTTGAAGTCAGTAAGTTCTTGCATTTTCTTGTCACTGATCTTGAGTTGTTTAACTAATAGTTCTTTGGTTTTTCCTTTAATTACCATTTCATCTTTGAGTTCTGTGATTCTGTCTTCTGTTTGTTCTATTCTGCTAGATTGGCCTTCCATTTGTTTTGCATTTCTGTTTCTTTCTTTTCTCTGAGGTTTTCTATATCCTGAGTCATTTCCTCTTTAATATTGTCTCTCTTCGTCCTGAGTTCATTTATCTATTTATTGTGTTCTGTGTTTCACTTTGGTGTTTATACACTGCTTCTATAGTTTCTTTTATTTGTTCTTGTGCTTTCTCAAATTCTCTATTTTTGTTGTCTAGGAATTTCTTGAATGTCTCCTGTACATTTTGGTTGACTATATCCAGTATCATCTCTATAAAATTCTCATTGATTACTTGGAGAATTTCTTCTTTCAGGCTGTTCTTGTGTGCTTCATTGGGTTCTTTGGTATAGATTATCTTCATTTTGTTGGAGTCTGGATCTGAGTATCTGTTTTCTTCATTTCCCTCTGGTTCCTGTACTAATTTTTTGCTGTGATGAAACTGGTTTCCCTGTTTTTTCTGTCTTCTCGTCATTGCCCTTGCTATTGTTATTGTCCGTGTACTGTGTGCAATTAAGTATTTTCTAGTTTGTAATAATAACAACAGTATTATCTAGAATGGGAGGTTGAGAGGAGAGGGAAAGCAAAGATTGTAAAGATAAAGAGAAAAACAAACAACTAAAAAACACCAAAACTAACAAACAACAACAAAAAAACAGTGCCAAATAAATAAACAGGGAGAGATAGTGTACTAATCAACAGTAAGCAAAACAGGCATTAGAGAGATCCACTTAGCTCACCTGGTGGTCTGCTTCTCTCAAGCCAGTAGCAGCTGGCGTGTGGCGGTGTGGGAGCCCTCCATCTCTCCGTTTAATGTGGAGTGAAGATGCTATGCACCTGCTGGAGGTGTAGAGGAGTCAGGGTTTTGCCTCTTCTTGGTGGTTTTTCCTGCAAAGTATTTCTCCAGTGTCTCTCCAAGATTTTACTTTAGGAAGCATGCTTTCTGCTTCCTCCCTCTAGTGCCACCTTGGAATTCCCTTCTTTAGTATGCTTTTCAGATAGTGTCTTGCTAACTTCTCCTCGGATGATGTTGGACTGTGATCCTCCTGTCTCCATGACTCAAGTAACTAGGATCACACATCCAGCTTTTTAATACACATATATATTTTTGGTGGTACTGGGGTTTAAACTCAGAGTATTGATTCTTAGGCAGGTAATTCATCACTTTAGCCTCATCCCCAACCCTTTTTTACTTTAGTTATTTTTCCAATAAGATTTTGAATTTTTGCCTGGAGCTGGCCTCAGATCTTGATCCTCCTCCCTATGCCTCCCACATAACTGGGATAATAGGCATATACAACCATACTTACCTGGCTTGTTGGTTGAGATGATGGTCCCTTGGGCTGGTGGAGTAGCTCAAGCAGTAAGAGCTCCTGCCTAGCAAGCATGAGACCTTGAGTTCAAACCCCAGTACCACCAAAAATCCCTAAAGGGATATGGGGTCTCTTTAAATTTTTTCCCAGGTTGACCTTGCACTGTAATCCTCACTGTATTCACCTCTGGCATAGCTGGGAATACAGGTATGTGCTATCATATCCTGGTCCTTCTAGTAAGTTTTTGAATGTGAAGAAATTTGTGTGTGTGTGTGTGTGTGTGTGTGTGGTGTGTGGTGTGTGTGGTGTGTGTGGTGTGTGTGGTGTGTGTGGTGTGTGTGGTGTGTGTGGTGTGTGTGGTATGTGTGGTGTGTGTAGGAGGACATGCATGTAGTTCTGCGCATAAATAACTTATCAGTATGGAATGTGAAAGTTTGAGAATAGCTTCACTAGGTTATCAAGACACAAACTACGGTGGACAAATTTGGATATTCTTCTCACATTCCTAACACTATCCCTTAATCCCTCTTAAACCAAACAATTTCTTGAGCTCACAAATTTCAAGTGTATTTATCTGTTGACATTTCTACCTTAAATATGTGGTATAGCTTTTTAAGATTGAATGGAGTTATAGTATACACTCAGTTTTGTCAATAGAATCATTCTGAATTCTGTTAAAAGAAGAATCTGGAAGAACAGGTTAGTGTTCTGATAGTAAAGGGAGTGATTTTTAGTGAAAAATATCTCTTAACTTAGAGATCATAAACCTTGCTGTGCATGGTTTAAGGAGGGCAAAAATTATCCCCATTGTCACCCATCATTTTTTCTGTAACATTTTTCTCTAAACACATAAGACACATGAGAGAGTGTCCTCAGCTATAACTAGGTGCTACTGCTATAAGAGGCCTGCTTAGTATTGATTTTGACAATTCTAAGGTTCAGTTAATTTAATTTACATCTCCAGAAATATTTCAACATTTTCCATTCTAATCAATTTAATTAAAGTGCATATTTGAATTATTGAAATAGATTTCCATCTTGTTTCCTTAGCTTTCCACAAAATCAAAACAATTTAATTTTTCAAATATGCAGCTGTGTTTGAATCGCACTCCTGTCCAAATAACTTTATGCACTTTGCTGCATATAAAATTAAGTAGAACTTCTTTGCTTTAAATTCAAGGCCCTTTATAAGGTTACCTCAGTCCACATTAAGTCTCTTAATTTATATAACTCTGATTAATTTTCTCTATGGCATCACAGTATTTTACTTCTCAACCTGCATGAGCCCAATTAAATTAAGCATAATTGAACTATTGGATCTTGAATTAGAAGTCCATCTGATGATATAAACCCATCTTCCTTCTCCCATGTTGACAGGAAGCTAATTGACTAAACTTTAATAATTACCTTTACAGTTTTTAAATAACTGCTTTCATTTTATTGAGTCATCTTAACTATATTTCTCTTTTCTTTGTTCTTTTTACTTCTGTTTTATATTTTTTTTCCTGTGAACTTCCATTAGTTTGTGACTTTATCACCAGTATGTGGAGAACAATATTGAATGGTATATTCCAACATGAATTAGAGTGTTATGTACCTTAGCTATAGCATTACCCTATGGATTCAATATACTCTTTACATGACTACAAATTATTTTATTTTGCTTACTTTTTAAATGATACAGCAAATTTTTGATTTGGTATTCAAAAAAGCATACCATATTTTCCCCACAAATTGAATTTTAGTGTTTTTGTGTTGTTATATGGCTATCTGGCAATAATCACTCTACCTCACCATTCTAATCCTTTTGAGCAGAACATTTGGATTTTGTGCATAAGTATGATCTTCAAGTTATTTAAGTGAAGAAATTCTAATTCTGTTCTTCAATCTGCTTTGTTCTAACAAAAAGTTTAACTAGTGGCTGAGAAACTAAGTTGATAATTAAGATAGTGATTTTTTGATAAATTTTCCAAAAGTACAACATTGAAAAACTAGATGAGAATAATTAAGGAATTAATTTTAGATAATCATTACAGAGAGTGATAGTCAATATAATTGTGAAGAAGAATAGAGAGAAAATGTAACAGCAACAAGAGTCAAACATTAAAAATTACAAAAGTTTCCTCAGGCAAAGAAAGCCCAGGAACAAGGATGAGGACACAATCCATAAGCATCCAGGAAGGGAAGAAAAAAGACATGATCTGCCATAAAGACAAAATTAAGCTGACTGCAGTCTCCTCATCACTCTAAATGTCAAAAGATGATGGAGATACATATACAGTACTAAAAGGGAAAATGCTGTGTTTCCTGTGTAAAAGCAAAAGATCTTTTCATTCATACCAGGTATTAAAAGTATGCACAATCTCTTAAAAGTTCTTAACATTTTCAGCAAACTGAAAAGTTGCTATAGTATGTAATATCTGATCCTAAGCACACAAACCAAATTAGCATAATGTAGATATCTATGCTAAGCTGGTAACCTAGTTTAAAAAGTTGGACACACAGGTTAACAATTGATATTTCAAATTAAATATCATTTAAAATATAGTCCTCCAATCTTTAGATTTTATGAACACAGAGGGGAAATAGATAGGAGAAATGAGACAGCAAACAAAGAAATAGCTCTTCTGTGTGTGTGTATATATGTGTGTATGTGTGTGTAAGAGGGTGTTTGAAATCTAAACAAAAATAACCCAAAAATGAAAAATAAAGGAAAATATAAATGCTAATGATAAGTGCAAAAATACAACCTATAACAATGAAACTAAATAATTGTAAAGAATGATTACTCCCACTGGCTGAACAGGGATCAAGAAACACCTGACAACAGCCAGCATCATGAGAACTAGTCAATTCTGCAAATGGACAAAACTCCCATAGAAGAAATAGGATAATAGTGGACACTGAAGCAAGAATAATCAATCCTCTCCTGGAGGCAGGGGGTGAATCACACCTCTTGTATAACGCAGACCTGTTTGAGTGGAATGATGAGCGTAGATCAATGGTAAAATGTAGAAAAATTAGAAGTATAAAAGCAAAGGTTTTTAAAATTAAGTTACATATTAAGATGAGCTAAATAACAGGCTGGTATCAGATCAAGACAAAGCAAGGCAGGTGGAAGAATTTCCAGAAGACAGTATAATGGAAGATGAAGAGGTAGTAACAGTGAGAAAGGAGGAGAAGTATAAATGTTAAAGATTACAGAAAAATATAATCTGTAACAATAAATGTCAATAAATTTAAAGAATGGTGATGCTTTAAAAAGAAGCAGATAGGAAAGAAAAGTTAAGAGGTGATAATTATGGATATATATGTTCCAATATGGTTTTATGGAAGTTTCAGAAGGAAATGGACAAAATAAATGATCTTGTTGAAGCTGTTACCATTAGTAAGATAACAATAAATAGTTCCAAAAAATGATGAGGGAGAAGAGAGCACACAAAATGAAATGTAGCCAGTCTACAAGAACAAAATTCTTCTAATAAAAGCTTACAATTTGTCACAGACTTCACATTAGTGAAAGCCTTAATAAAAATACAAATTCATGTAAACAGGTGCTAGTGAAATGAGCTGATAAAATCAGAGGTTATTATGTCAAGGGAACTTCCTGAGCTAAGGATAAAACAGAGACCACAATTCACTTCATTGAAGATCAGACAAATAACTTAGAATCAAGGAAATAGGGGTTTTTAAACACAGATGAATCACACATATGATCATAACAAAAATGTTAGAGGTAGACATAGACTATAGGCATGTGATTAAATTACAGAGAAGCTGTTAGATATGAAAGGCAGAAAGAATGTGTCTACCATAAAAAAATACTCATTCATAAAGTAGAGAAATCTGACAAATGGAACAAAAATTTATTGTAAAATGAAGTAGGAAGTCAAAAACTCTTCATAAAGAACTTTCTCTGCAGAGTAAAAGGATTAATAATTACTGGAAGAGCAATATATTCAGGACATTATCATAAAATTTTATATTAAGATACATCTGCTTCATTACTGATATTTAAAGACAAAGAAAGAATCCCTCAAGTAATGTATATAAATTAGTAGGAAAAGAAACAATTATTGGACTGGGGTCATGGTTCAAGTGGCACAGCATTTGACTAGCAAGCACAAAGCCTTGAGTGCAAACCCTAGTTCCAGCAAATTAGATTTGTGCCAGGCACATGGTAGTGCTCCCCTGTAATCCCAGCTACATGGGAGGCTGAGATGGGAAGATCACAGTTCTAGGCCAGCCAGAAAAAACTTAGTGAGACTTTATTTCAAACAGCAGCCCAAGTGTGGTGGTACATGCTTGTAGTCCCAGCTATACAGGAGGCAGAGGGGTGAGAAAATCACAGTCTGAGACAAATCCAGGACAAAAAGCATTAGGCCATGTTGAAAATAAAACAAAAAGGACTGGAGACATGGTTCAAGTGGTAGAATATCACTCAGCAAGGGTCAGACTTGAGCTCAAACCCTAGTACTGCCCCCCCAAATTATCTAAACCTATTAAGCACCAAATCATTATTTTTTAATTTTTCTATTTTTTGAATTATCATACATTAATAAAATGAGGGGATTTCATTGTGATAATTCCATACATGCATTTTATTTTCAAGTTTAAGGGCAATAAGCGTTCTCAAATTTCCATCTTTCTCTGATCATTTCTTTTTTCCTTTTTTCTTTCACAATGTTCATATTATGAATAATGCTATAACCTATTCTTGCAACTAAAGATGAAATAGTGAACAAGATTAAATACTTTCCTGAAAATAACAGTAAATAAATAAATGTAAATAGCAACATAATTTTATAAAATATTAAGTGCTGAATTTCATAGAGTATTAAATATCATTAAGAAAAAGAAGCCAAGTATATTGGCCGATGCATAACAATGTTTTGAGTAATTATGAACCACATATACAGTGGTGGTCCCAACACAGCATCACAGCTGTTACTTTGCTGAGTAAATACCATGTTCACACAATGATGAATTTGCCTAAAGACATATTTCTCAGAACATATCCCTGACATTAAGTGACACGAGATTGTATAAGACCAAGGATGATAACTGGTTACTATTTTTGAGTCAGCGGTACAGAGAGTCCTCTTTGGATGGATGGCATATAACAGAGTGTAAATGTTAGAGCAGCCTTGTAAACAGCTGATGGAAGTAAACCTGCAGAATGGTCAGCAAGTATAATGTCTCATTGATGGATATGAGTTTGGCCAGTTGAAAGAGTTTAACAAATCCAGTACAGTTATAGCATAGTGTGAAAGCAGACAATTGGTAGGAGAGGGTAGGGACCCAATTTTGTGTGTTGAACTGTGACACACATGCTACTGCCTCTGGCAGAGGAGACAATGGGGATAAGAGGGAAAGAGTCCTACTTTATGGAGCATTGCTCCTGAGAAACCAGAAAATTGCTCCTGAGAACCTCTGGTGACCACAAGGGGATGAAGGATCAAAATTCCAGAACTGTAGTCCTCAGACAGAAAGCCAGTTATCCTCACAAGACTTGTGCTAAGTTCGAAAGCTGTGTGGGGTCAGTGGCTAATGCGTTAAAAAAATTCTGAAAAACAAAGTGAAATTTCCCGTTCTTGTTTTGTTTGGGAGATAAAGTCCCTCTGGTGGAGAAACTTTGATAATGTAGCAAATTAGAGATGAACGTATAGGTGATAGCCATGACTGGATGCTGCCTAGGTATTTTAAATAAAACTAAGACCAGAGAGTGTATATATTATATAAGAGACCTTATGGTAAGGAATGTTTATAGAAGCGAAAAAGATAAATTTCCTAATTACAAAGTCAGTCGCAACCAGGTATGACAGTATAGGCCTGTAATCCCAGCAATTGGAAGGCAAAGGCAGGAAGATTGTGAGTTTCAGGCCAGCCTGAGCTACATAAGAGAACCTCGTTTTAATCTTACCCCTCCCCCCAAGAAACGTCAATCACAAGGAAGCTAGCATAATTTTAAATCTCCATATACCACAAAATATAATTTCAAACTTATTCAGAGTTAAGAGACATCCTAGGTCTTATAGATGATAGGATAAAGATAGAAAGACTGTGGAAAATTTGATTCACACACATAAGAATCCTGACTTGATTGATGTAAATAGAATGCTGTACCCATCAATGGGATCACTAGAAACTCCTTCAAAATTACTTGAGGAACACAGATGACAGAAGTGATTATGTGTCCCTGGAAAACTCTTACAAGTCCCCAAACAATTGAAATAATTGTTATCTATGAAAACATGAATTTAATGTAGAAATAAATTCAAAAAATGAAAAGCAGAAAATGCTTAATTGTTTTGAAGTAAAACAATAAATACACTTTAGATAATTGTGTAATCAGAAAGTTATTGGGAAATTGAAAATATTTTGAGCTGAATAATTATCAAAGTATAATGCAAGAAAACTTGTGGGATGCATCTAAAGCAATATTTAGACAGAAATTTGTATCTAAAAATGAACACATAAGAAAGAAAAGAAGGAAAGAATGATAGAAAGGTTGAAACTCAATGACCTAACCTCAATCTTAAGTACCTAAAAGCATTCACATATACCAAATTTAAAGAAAAAAGTAAAAAGTGACAGATGAGAAAAGGAATTAATTTTTAAAAACTAATTAAATTTGTAATAACAATAAAAAGAAAGATGGCACCATGAAAATCAATAGTAATTTATAACACTGCATCCAGACTTACAAGGAAAACAAAATATTGATTAGTATAAGAAAGAAAAGTGAGATATCAACACAGGTCCTCTGGGTAGTAGTAAATACCCAGAGAGATACTCTTGTCTCCATTTAGGAGGTAGATCCTATTGGAATATCAATCCCTGATTCACATAGAGAATGTTTAACATTCACCTTCCAGCAAAGTGTGGACGACAGTATCTAATTGAACTGTATAAAATGTATTAATTATTGCATATTTCTAGTAGCAAGAAAGAAAACTTTACATGAATACATATGTGACCATTAATCTAGTGCACTCACTAATTAATATTAATTCACACTGATTTACTGGCACAAATAAGCAACCATATGTATATAAACTGAAATATTTATATACTAATATCAATCACAAGCTAAGGATTTATACCCCTTAACGATACTTAAATATTTTTGAAACAAAGTAACGGTTTCTCTTCTTACAACATATCCTGTATCTAAAATGTAAAGCAGGTATAAAAATGTTGATATAATTCTAATCATATTAGTCCATCCCATTGATTTATATTTGATTGACTAGTGAGATGTTACTCAAATATATAGTAAAATGACAGTCATGTAAAAGATTCTCAAAACTCCTTATGAGTGATCTATCATATTTTGGTAAAGGTTTACCTAAACTTCACTAATGAAAAGTAATTGCATTTTTCATTACCATTATTTTCAAATTCCATCTATTGCCATCTTAACTTTATACATTAAGGTGCTAATGTGCCGTGGTAATACTGCAGTTCCTGTGCTTGCTTTGATGCATTTCTTTCTCTTACTTCAAGGTTGCTTAAAGTACTTTTTTGTGGGATATTTGTAATATGAAATTATTTTATTAACTGTATTTCGCAATGTGTAAGGTTCTGTAGATACAATCATGTGGAAGGTGTGCATCGTAGTCTTCGTAAGACTTCCTAAAGTTTCCACTGTAGAACACCTAATTGAGATTTGTCAAGAAGTTCTGCACAATTCAATAAAAAAAGCTGTCATTAAAAAGGCAGAAGAGAAAGTGAGAAGACCAGGTTCTAATCCTGATCCAGTCCCCAAAAAGATTATGTGATCGCGAAAATTTCCTAGTGCCCTTTTTACTTTTCTTATTGGAGAGACAAGCTGTCTTCTGCAGTTTCCCAGCTGACTTCTGCAGAGCCCTAGAAGTTCTGTACACTTGTCTCCACTGCTGGCCAGAGTAGGGCCCAATGAGCAATGTTCCAGTCCAGTGCTTGCTACAAGGAGCTCACAGCATAGTGGGAAAACAGACAGCTACAAGTGAATATGAGTTAAGAGCCAGAGACAGAGATTAAAGAGAAAAAAACATAAAAGTGGTAGTTGAAACCTTACTTGAGAAATAATTACACACTAAAAGACTTGCTGAATTCTCCTGAAGATAGTAAAAGTAAAAGAATCTCAGACTAAATGCAAATAAAACATTAATTTTACAAATGAAATATGAGGTTTGGGGAGAGTAACTTACAAAAATCAACTAGTTAGGAAAAATGACTAGCTAAGACCTTGTTGTGACTGCTTCTATCATGACATGCCATAATATCACTCAAGTATTTTTGTGTCTTCTTTTCAGTATTTATTTCCTATATGTTTTCCTGTATTGTAGCAAAATAATAATAAGTACTTAATAGGGAGCATAATGTAGGCATTTACATAATAGTTGAAAAACAAATGGAATCAAAGCAAAACAAAACTCACTTCCTCAATATTTTTATAACATTACCAGAAATACTACATTTATTTATTTGAATTTTCAAAATTCTTTTAGGGAGTAAAATGAGATTTTTGGAAATCATTTATAAATTTAACATGTAATTCCTTTCAAAAATACAGATTTGAAGGGGAACAGGGAAGGAGGGAGAATCATGGAGGGGATGAACCAAATTTGGAACATAAAACATACATATATAGAATTGTCATAATGAAGCCCCCTGAATAACTACCATAAACTATCAAAAATGTTATTTTTAAATATAGATGTGATTACATCTTCCCTTGCTTAGTTCCTGAAGTGCAGCTCTCTCTCCCCCTGGTTTTTCCTAAACCGAAGAATAGGTGCCCCTAAAGGTCTGAGATAGGAAACCCCTGCGCAAATCAAACACTGAATTTCTTTATGTATTGTTTAAATTTTTTTTAAAAACCTGAGATTTACTTTCCATCATATGATGTATATGTGCTTATTTTACATAAAAACAAGTTTTCTCTAAATTTTCAAGAAAATTGACTTAAAAGCTCATTCCAATACATTTTTGTCTACCTCCAAGTTCCACTTTAAGACTAATTCACCACAATAAGGTCACATTTTCCTTTCACTTTTTTCCTGAATATTTCTACCATCTGGTGCTCTCAATTTCCCTCTATTATCTTCATTCCAAATTCACAAGAGAATTTCTGCATCTCTATTTTCAATTCCCTAGTCTGAAATATATCTCCCACCTTGCCCTACATACACGATGCTCTCTAAGCTTGGAATGCTTTGGAATCTATCTTCTGACTATCAGGAGCCTTCTTACCAGACAAATGCATATTTATCCTTCAATGCTAACTTTATGGATGTTAGGGACTCTTCCATTTAGGTGGCATTAATTATGTCTTCCTCACTCTCCATAGTATTGAGTAAGACTTGAATTACATCTTCTTTCCCACTATTTTCCTAAGCACCTAAGAACAGAAAATATATTTCATAAATCTCTGGGTTGTCAACAGGTAGTACAGTAACCAGAATTAGCACTCAATATGTAATTTATACAATTTGGTGAAAAATAATTTGATAGAGTACCAGGAAGCAATTTGGAGGTATAGTTAACATTATAGTCTCTAAGGTAGAAATAAATGGATTCAAAATCATTGTCAACACAATTTAGTCCATATATATGAAACCAAACCACTAATATCATACTCAGTAGTGAGAGACTGAAAGTACTTTTCCTTAAGATCAGGTGTAAGACAAGGTTGTCCATCTTATTACTTCCACTCAATACAGTATTTAGAAGTTCTAAACAAAGTTTTCAAGAAGAAAAGTAAGAGACCTCCAATTTTAAAGGAAGGAATAAAGCTATCTCTGTTCACAAATGATGTGAATCTTGGGTATATAAAATCCTAAATGTTCAAAAAAAAACTATTGGAACTGATAAACAGATTCAGTTTCAGGATACAAAATCAACATGTAAAAGTCAGTTGTTGTCCCAAAGAGTATCAATGAACAATTCAAAAAGGAAATTAAAGAAGCAATGGTATTTGCCATAGCATCTAAAAGAATAAAATGTTTGGTAATAAATTTAACAAAGAAGGTAAAAGTCATGTGCACAGAATCTATAAAATGTTAGTAAAATAAATTAAGGAAGATACCAATAATTGAAACACATTCTGTGTTCATGGATTGCAAGACTGAGTATTAAGATTTTAATACTATCCAAACCAATCTACAGATTTAATGCAATTGCTATCAAAATTCCAACAGTGTGTTTTGCAGAAATAGAAAATCAAAACAATAAGAAAATGCATATGAAATCTCAAGGTTCCTTGAATAGTCAAATCAATCTTAAAAAAAGAACAAAGTTGAAGGACTCATACATCCTAATTTCAAAACTTACTACAATGTCATAATAATAAAAACAATCTGGTATTGGAATAAAGGCAGATATATAAACAAATTTAATAGAACACAGAGCCCAGATATGAACTTTAATAAAAATATGTGTTTAAATGATTTTCAACAAAGGTGCCAAGATTATTCAGTGGGAACGGATATTCTTTTCCATAAATGTTCTTGAGAAAACTGGATATCTTATGCACAATGATGAAGTTAAACTCTTCCCCTGTACCATAATCAAAAATTGACCAAGACCTAAATGAAAGCACAAGAACTAAAAAATGTGTGGAAGTAAACATAATGGAAAGCTTCATGACAATGGTGTTAGAAATGATTTTTTGTATATGATACAAAAACCACAGGTGACATAAGAAAAAATACGTAAATTACAACATTACCATAATTACAAACTTTTGTGCATCAAAGGACAGTAATTAGAAGATAATCCACTAAATAAGAAAATGTTCACAAATTATATATCTGATATGGAATAAATATCTAGAATATCTACATAACCCTTACAACTCAACAAAAGGCAAACAACCAACCTAAGTAAAAAATGGACTAAAGATAAGTAGACATTTTTCCAAAGAAGATTATAAAGTAACCAATAAACATGTGAAATGAGGTTGAAAATCACTAGTTGTTGCTAGGTATAAACGCAAGGGAGGTCTCAGAGACAGAAAGAGCAAATAGAGATCTCTACCCACTATTTCCAGGTTCTTGTCACCTTCAGAGACAGAATTCAGAGACAAGAAAAAAAATTGAGAAGTTTCAATATAGGGTGAATGTACACACTCAAGTGAAATGTAGGAATCTCAAGAGGCTCACACAGGCTTTTCTTGGTAGGTTTTGTGCTTAATATGGGGGATGTGATTCAAGGTTAGACAGGTTATTTGACAAGGAATATTTCAATTCTTTGTAGTGTCAGGATGCTGGTAAGAAAGTCATATACAACATGTAGAGTTGAAGCTATTTTACTTTCAGCACAAAGCCAGTTTGACAGTTGCTTATCCCATGTCTAGATACTTTAAGGATAGTTCCTGTTCTTTACATTTCTTCCTAATTTTCTTTAAATTCTTCCCTTTGACTCCTTATGCCCGAGTAATTTCCTATTTCAAAATCATTAGAGAAATGTAAGTTCAAACCCCTAGTAGATACTCCTTCAGAAACACTAGGATGGCTTTAAAAAAAAATAAGGAAGCAAAAGGAAATAAAATGACAAATGGTGAGAATATGGAGATATGGAAACCTCCTATATCCTGGTAGAAATGCAAAATCGTGAAGCTGCTGTGGAAAACCATAGAGTGGTGCTCCCAAAACTTAAATACAGATATGATCCAGCTATTACATGTACAGGTACATACTCAGAAGAATCGGAAGAAAAAGATCTTTTTACATCCATGTTCATAGCACTATTCATAATATCTGAAAAATGCAAACAAACCAAACGACCTTCAGTGAATGAATGGATAAACAAAATGTACGCATGTATAGTGTAGAATATTACTGAGCCTTAAAAAGGAAGGGAATTGTGATATAGTTACAATATGGATGAAAATACTATGCTTTACTGAATAAGTCAGACATTGTACAGTTCAAATACTTGGAGTAGTCAGATTTTTAGAGAGGTAAAATTGAATATGGGAATATTAAAGAGTATAGAGTTTCAGTTGGAGATGAAAATTTCTGAAGATAGAACGTGATGATGGTTGTGCAGCAATGTCAATGTTCTTAATGCTGCTGAATTGTACTGAAAATGTTTAAGATGAGAAATTATATTTTATGTATATCTTACCACAATAAAAATAATGAACTGATTGAAATATTAATCTACAGAATTCTGTATGAACTTCACATTTATAACATGGAAATAGAAGGCTACCTATTTTATATAATTGTTTTGAAGAACTAATTTGAGTAATGTATATGAAGAATATAGCACAATGTCCAGTGTCAAGGACTGAAGAATTATTAACTAGTTACTTTATTCTTGTTTGTTATTAGTTTAGATAAATTTCACCTTTGCCTTAAAGTAGATTTCTAAAAAATGATATCATACTTACTAATACCCCTTTTATCCTCATTCTAAATATTGTTTTCCATTCTTTAATTCCCAACTGAAAGAGATAATCCTTATTATATTTGGAAACTGCTAGCATTTTAGAATTCATGAAAAATGTTTAAATTCATTTATTTTCTCATAAGGTAGTTTACTTTTCTTACATTGGGTAAAATGTTTTATCAAAAGATTTTAAAGAATAATTTCAAATGTCAAATCTAAATTTCATATACGTATTCTTTAAAATATTTTTAATGATTTAAAAATAAGTTCCATGATTTTGACTTTACAGTACCCGTATGAAAAAGAGACAAGGTGTAGAATCAAGTTACAATGTAAAGAAAATAAGGCTATAGTATAATTATATTTAAACATCTATAGCAATAACTAACATATATTGGTTTAAGTAAAGAAAGTCCAGAGAATGATGGAGGGTTAAATTCAAGTATGATATATCTGATATTTTGTAGGAACTTTCATAAATGCCACAATATACTTCCATCCAACACAACAATAAAAAGAAAGTCATATTAATAAAAAGTAGTTTCTACATATTGTACATCAACATTCCACTGGTGATTTGCATACAGGGATTACTCAGAGTTTTTAATAACATCATTTAAATTCAGGACTCATCCTCAGATCAGGCCAATGTGAGTTAACCAATGAAAGATTTATCAAACTCTACTTCTTCTACTGTGTGCCAGACATCTTAGGTGCCTCTAATCCTGGATGCTCACTATGAGCCTAAGAGAAGAGATTACACTCAGTTTATATAATGTGCCTAAATCACGCAAGTAATAGGAAATATGTAAGGATTTAAATCCAGTTCTATTTCCTTTTTATGCAAAGGTTTGCTTCAGGCCTTCACAACCACTTCCTCATGGGTTCCATGATGTATATTTTTATTTGCTTTCATCTCATTTTGATTGAGAAACTTTGGAGAGCAGGTAAAACTATCTAAATTTCTAAACCTAAATTGCTATGCCAAATAAAATTATGGATCATTCCCTAATATAAATCAGAGTAAATGTGATGAATTTCAGTGAATAATTCGTCTGAATATTTCTGAATCAGAAAATCTCTCTACCTTTGCTAAAGCATTAACTAACCAGTTTGAAAAGGCGCCTAAAATGTCTGAATGAATACTTTCACCATGACTCCCACCATAAGTGCCAAACCTGAGCACCTTAGGGTGACATCTGGTGTGGCATCCACACACCAGATCCTTTATAAGTTTTTCCCTAATCCTAAATCCTACCTTTTGGTTTATCATTAGTAAACTTTTACAGATGGCAAAACTTTCATTAAATCTCACCAATTATTATTCAAAGACATGCTTGTGTGTACAAGCATGTTCTTAATCTGTCTATACAAATTTTACCAGACATTTACAGGAGGTATGCAAAGTTTCATTATTTACAGATGAATTGGGGTTCCTAATCACATGCGGAGTATTGTTAAAGAAGCATTGTGTTCACAATCTCATTTCGAGTTTCAGACTGAAAAATTAATTATAATAATTCAAAAAATTACTTGTGAAATTTAACAAATTTGAATCAAACTTACTATATTATTTTTATCTTGTACAGCGATAAAATTTATTTTCTGATTGATGAGAAGAGTTAAAAACTATTTTGCAGCCTTTGCAATACTAAAAAGGGCAATTGCAGCAAAATTCTCCTTATTAAATAAGATTCTTGGGAATGCAAATATGCTGAGTCAGAAAGATTGGTTTTTTTCAACTCTGTTTATTCTTTAGAAAATTATACATTTAAGCCATAAAATAAAATAACAGCATTATTTAACTGTGCAAGAAAAAAGCAATGTAGTTAAGTATAAATATGCAATGATATGTACATAAATAGAGAAATTAAATAGCAAGCTCCTAATAGAAAAAAGTACAAGTATTACTGAAAACTATAAGTCTATGTCTTTGTACATTTTTGGACTGAGACAATACAATTCTGTAAGTGTATTTGACTCTTTTAACTTAATATTTCCTAGGTGGTGGTAAAATAAGCAACGGTACCCATCTGTGCACATAACTTCTTTAAGAATGACTAGATATTTAATGACCACAAGAATCAGTTTCACAAGACTTGAGGCGCTATCTACTTTTTGACAGCATTATACCAGAATAGTACGGAATGAAGCAAGATGTTTATTACATATCAACTCTTTGTACCCTGCCTTGGGTAACCTAATCAAGAATATTGTTTTCTTCATATGAAAATGTTTAAAATGGTTTCAATAAAAATATGTTTCCCTTAGATTATCAGAAATAAAGATGGAATATGGCAAAATATCATGCTCAAGTATTTTTTCTTTTGTTAAGTGGAGAATATTTAGCTGTCAAGTTAGGTTGTCATGTTTAAAGAACATAGATATCTATCATATGTATATGTATCATGCATGATTATTTATTCTTAATGATTTCCTGGCCCAATTTAGTAAAGTTCTTTTTTAAATTTTAGAAATATGAGTTAATATCTAATTGAAATATTG
Organism: Castor canadensis; assembly: GCF_047511655.1. Lineage (NCBI taxonomy): Eukaryota > Metazoa > Chordata > Mammalia > Rodentia > Castoridae > Castor > Castor canadensis. Next base: position 71,644,341 of record NC_133399.1, on the reverse strand, counting down.
TTTCTGATAATGAAATAAATTCACAAAGAACCTTATCCATACGCTAACAATCAAAAACAAGCCCAATAATTAACATCATCATTGTTTTATTTGTTTATACCATAGAGTGCTGAGGGTCAATAAAAATTAATGAGCTACACCATCTCTAGCAATAAAGGAAATGCAAATTAAAACCACACTAAGATTCCACCTCACCCCTGTTAGAATAGCCATCATTAGCAACACCACCAACAACAGGTGTTGGCAAGGATGCGGGGGAAAAAGGAACCCTCTAACACTGTTGGTGGGAATGTAAACTAGTACAACCACTCTGGAAAAAAATTTGGAGGCTACTTAAAAAGCTAAAGATTGATCTACCATTTGATCCAGCAAACCACTCTTGGGGATATACCCAAAAGACTGTAACACAGGTTACTCCAGAGGCACCTGCACACCCATGTTTATTACAGCACTATTCACAATAGCCAAGTTATGGAAACAGCCAAGATGCCCCACTACTGATGAATGGATTAAGAAAATGTGGTATCTATACACAATGGAATTTTATGCAGCCATGAAGAAGAATGAAATGTTATCATTCGCTGGTAAATGGATGGAATTGGAGAACATCATTCTGAGTGAGGTTAGCCTGGCCCAAAAGACCAAAAATCGTATGTTCTCCCTCATATGTGGACATTAGATCAAGGGCAAACACAACAATGGGATTGGACTTTGAGCACATGATAAAAGTGAGGGCACACAAGGGTGTGAGGATAGGTAAGACACCTAAAAAATTAGCTAGCATTTGTTGCCCTTAATGCAGAGAAACTAAAGCAGATACCTTAAAAGCAACTGAGGCCAATAGGAGAAGGGGACCAGGAACTAGAGAAAAGGTTAGATCAAAAAGAATTAACCTAGAAGGTAACACACACACACAGGAAATTAATGTGAGTCAAGTCCCTGTATAGCTATCCTTATCTCAACCAGCAAAAACCCTTGTTCCTTCCTATTATTGCTTATACTCTCTCTACAACAAAATTAGAGATAAGGGCAAAATAGTTTCTGCTGGGTATTGAGGGGGTGGGGGGGAGAGCGAGGGGGCGGAGTGGGTGGTAAGGGAGGGGGTGGGGGCAGGGGGGAGAAATGACCCAAGCCTTGAATGCACATATGAATAGTAAAAAAAAAAAAAATTAATGAGCTAAATTCCAAACATTGAGAAGCACCTTATAGGAAAGAAGATAACCATGACAGATCTCATCAAATCATCCCTGGTGTAGTGGTGGCAGGACTAGAAGTTTACTATAGAGGAGGCAAAAAGAAACTATCCTGAATTGTAATGAGATTTTCATAGTTGCATTTATAATCTGTTATAACAGATTAGAATGCTCATAAATTATATCCACAATGTGAGCATGCACCTAATGACCAATTCTTTCTCACAGGTTTTCATGCAGTATCTGACTGAAACAAATCCAAGGTACTTCAGACTTCCAGAAACTGAAGACTGAGAGAGTAACAAGACAAATGAGGGAAATTCTCCAAAACATGCTTGGTTTTCAACTCTGGAAAGTGAAAGGCAGGAAACTCTTGAGAGGAATTTCTCTTAAATATCCTCAGCCATCACTAAGTGTAAGGCTTCTATATTCCAAACACTAGAGACAGGGGAATAGGACAGAGAAATATCCAGGAAGTCAGAAAAAGAGGCGAGAGCTGAGAGTAAGCCCAGAGCAGGACTAGAGAACAGAGTAGAGACACGGAAGGGAAAAATTAATGAGTTTAAGGCAGTTTGAGAGAAAATATCAATCTGAACATAAAAGGCGAAAAGAAAGGAAAGAATAAAAACCAAACAGCAAAAGTAGAGATGCTAATGGCAAAATATCAAATGATTTAATATACAATGTAATTAGAAAGAAAAGGAAGGAGGAGGAGAAGAAAAGGAAGAGATTAGAGAAAAGAGAGAAAATGTGGGTATGTACACAAACATATATATACACACTCTATTTATTCATTCAGTACAAATAAGCATAAATTCATGTTATGTTTCCTCTTGAATAGGCAAAGAACTTGAAAAGATTTATGCAAAGAAGGCAAATTTTCCTTATCAAATAATTCCTTGCATGCAGGTCTTTGCCCAAACACGGAGAAGACTGATATATTCTTATCTAAGAATGTTTTAAAATACTGCTTAAATTATTGTTTTTAATTTATTTTATTTTGTTTATTATATTATTGTTGTACTGGAGGTACATTGTGACATTTACAGAAGCAATTACAGTATATCTTAGTTTAATTCATCCCCTTCATCATTCTCCTTTATCCTACCTAACCCTCCTTCTTAGAATAGTTTCAAGAGGTTTCATTTTTTTCCATTTTCATATATGAGTACATCATATTTCCACCATATTCACCCTCCTTCATCCTTTCCTTATAGCCTCCTCCCTCTCACTGCATCAACCCCTAGAGAGGATCGGTTTTTTACCGTCCTGTCCTTTATTTTTGAAAAAAAAAATCTATACAGGGAGTTTAATTATAACATTTCCTAGTATATAATATTATAATCCATTGGTCCATTTCCTCCATCTTCCTCCTTTCTGCATTTGTCCCCTTCTATGGTGATTTCAACAGGTTTAAATCGTCTACATTCTTGTATAGAAAGTACATCAACTATATTCACCCTCTTTACTTTCTTTTTTTTTGCCTAAGAATTTGAAGACAGATATTATTTGAATTTTATAGAAAGTAAAATAAGGAAATCAAATAAGAATTAAGATAGAAATCTTGAGATTTTCCATGGTTAACATTGCTCCAATTTAAGAGGAATTCATTTATACCTTTCAGTTTTTCTCTACTCTCTTGTGAGAAGTAGGTCTATATTCTCAAGTTTATCATGTATAACATTTATTTTTGTAACATATATGTTCAAAAATTGATTGCCATTTTTATATCAGTTTTCTCATTTCTAAAGCATTTTGTCATTTAATTTGGAGTTTGGCACTTTGTTGAATGAAGAATTCAACAATATACCGATGTTTTCTAATCTGTTTATTCATCTCATTTTTAGTCTATGATGTTCATAACTTATTAATAAATAAACACTTTCCTTAAACATCTATAAAACTTGTAGTGTGTCTGTCAGCTGTATCTAGTAAAGAAATATTTAAAGTTGATAATGTATATTCTTTTTAAATTAATCTTATTGTTTTTACATTTACTTACATGTATACAGCAATGTATATTCTTAACCACACATTGCAAATTTATTTTAGGAAGAGACACAATTTATCTTTCTAATGGAACTCTTAAAGTTGATGAGAGTATATAAAATCTGATATTCACTTCACTTTTTCTTGTTACATTCAGTTTTATATAAACATAGCACAACAAAATATATTAATACTTGGAAAATTTTCCTTCTTAAAACCCTACTTTTTCTATATACACAAATAGATTTTTTTTACTATTGTAAGACATGGGTAAATGTTATACAATGATTCTTGATAATACTTTGCATAGAAGAGTTTATAATGACATGTAATTTGAATAATTAATATAATTGAGTTCTGTATTTTTATATTTATAATTATTTGCACAAATATGAATTGGGAATTAATTTTATAGCACTTTCTAAGAAAGAACAACTGATAGTAACTGAACTCTTCTGAGGTGGCACAGATATGACACTATTTGAATCATGATTCATTTATAATTTAAGAATGGTAAATGAAGAGCAGAGTTAGAAAGGATCTATTAGCTATGATAACAGTGAGACAGTAGGGGAAAGTCAATTTCACAAAAAAATGTCTACTATTACTCTGTCTTCTTCAGATTACTCTTGCTCACATCAATGACTTTCAGAACATCTGCTGATAAAAAATAAATGATAAACAAAAAGAAACTACCATCTTGTTTTGCCTCTGTATTCTATTATCGTCAGGAAGGTTCTCAACAAATCAGTATCTGCAAGTTAAAAATGGTTAATCTAATTTTACTTAACTTCCTGAATTTTAGTTTTCCCACATGTAAGAAAACATGTAACAGTTACAAGTCATTTGAAGATAAAAGAAGACATAATACCTTTTCAGAAGTAATTAGGTAATGTGTTTTGGTCTTTTTGTCTTTCTTCTTTTGTGAAATTTAATTGCTTACCATATTTCTGTTAACTAATATTCCATTGGGGCTATCTGTTTTATTACTTATTTAAAACATTTTCTCAGTTGAATCACAAAGGAACAGTATAGTATTTAGGGCAGCATGAATTTTGTATTTCTGCCTGAAGATTGTGGCACACAGATGACATTTCTGAAACATTTGCATGGTGGTTAAGAGATATTGACAAGAAGGACTTATATTATTATAAAAATAAAATATTAATTTAAATGTTACTTTTTTCTTTCTAATTTATTCTGGGTAATATTACTAGCAATGAAACAAAATTAAGATTCAGATAAGCATGACTTTTGAAATTTTGATATGGTCATTTTAATATTTAGGAAGTTTACTGATGATTGATAATTTAATTTCATGGAAAAATATGAAAATACATGTTATGTTTCTTCTCATAACAAATTTAATTTAAAAATAATAAGAAATTTCCCCCCTCAGAATAGATGATGACACTTCTCTTAGCAAATCACCCAGTATTACTCGCATGTAATATTACCAAAGAAATTTTGAATCAGGCTTATCTTCAACTTTGGAAGATTAGAAATTAATTAGAATAGACATTAGTCAAACAAGTACTGAAGGCAAAGTAAGGAGGATTGCACTGAGTTAGTTTGGTGACAATGAATACTAAACTTACCTATACAATTCAAAGAATTATTTTAGACTCAGATAAAATGAAATTTGTGGTACATTTAGTCCATTTTTAAATGCTATACAAGATAAAGTAATGCAGACTAAAGGGTGAAAAAAAGACCATGTCTGCCTAAGAGATCTTGAAAAAGAACGGGAAATATTGCAGGTAAGATTATTGAGAAATATGACATAACAAGTTGTAATTTATCAGCTGTGAATAAAATTTATGCTACAAAACTCCTTCACAAAATATAGGTATAGTTTTTATAGTTACTTGTTGAGACAGATCAACTAACAAAAAATAGGAAGAGCACATTATAAAATAAACCAACATCAAATTATAGGCAAAAGGGTAAAGTATGTTATTCAGCTGACAAATTTAGAAGTAAAATCTTAAGCATATTTAGGAACACAAATATGTCCCCCCAAAGATAAACTATTGACTAAAACAAGATGATGCAGGGTAGGAAGAAAGGAAAAGAAATTTCATTTTTGTTCAGAAATAAAAATTTTAAAACAGCAAGCTAAAGATATTAATGTAAGAGTCATAGCAAAAGTTTGAAATTAGGAGGCCAGGCAACATGATGTGGCTGTAATCTTAGCTACTCAAGAGGCGGGGATTGGGGAGGATCATGGTTTAAGGCCAGTTTGGGCAAAAAATTCACAAGACCCCATTACAACTAATAGCTGGGGATGGTAGCAGGTATTGTCATCCCAGATATCAGAAAGCGTAAGTCGACGGATCGTGGTCCAGGCCTGCCTTGGCATAAAATGAGACCTTATCTCAAAATGACCAAAGCAAAAAGGGCTGGTGTCATGCATCATGTGGTACAACACCTGCCTAGCAGGCGTGAGACTCGGAGTTCAGCTATCAGTATGGTTTAAAAAAAGAAAAGAAAAGAAAAAAATTTCAAATAGCAAAAAAGAACAGAGAAATATTCAAATGTATGCATATGAATATATTTATAATGAGTATGTATATATGAAAGAATATATGTATATATATGAACATATGAACATACATAATACAAATATATGCATCTATACATAATATTCTTCACAGTTTTCTCTTTTCATTTTTAAAGTACTTTATGCCAGATCATTTAGATTGGCAGTTACAAAACCACAGAAGGAGAAATTGTTTGTACAATATTACATGTTCAGGTAGGTTTTTAATTAAAAATTATTTAAATTTTTCTTCAATGTATTAAATTGACAAATCTCTTTTCTGGGAGGACACCCAAGTTTATATATAATTTATTTCTTTGATCAATAATCTCATCCTTTTATGCTGCAGAGTCGATTTTTGGTGACATCTCAGAAACTTCCAGGCAGTTTAATTTTTGAAAATCTGTAATATTCTTTTCATAATCCCCTCTGCCCAGAAGAGGACATTAGGTAGAAAATTCTTACTTGTCTTCAGAACTCCATATTATATTAAGGACTTAGAATCTGTTAAAAAAACTAAAGTCAACATTGTCATATTGCCCTTAGCCATTCCCAATCAATTGTGCTTTGTGACTGCCATTGTTACTGCAATGGCACCATGCATCTCTAAGCCATCAAATTAACTGTCAGATTTCCTGTAATTACAAACACTTCTCACCACCACTTCCCCAATATTAATTGGTTGCCAATTAAAATCTTCTTGATTTTATTTTCACAAAATCTCTATGCATTTCTTACACTGCTTCTGCAATTTCCCGTCACTGCCCGCTCATTTTCACAATCATGGGAGCTTCATAATTTGAGCTGTCTTTCTAACACACTATGTTCTCTCCCACAAGATAAATCATTTAAAGCTCTACTCTCATCAGGTCACTTCTCTGCTTGGAAAATTCAGTAATTCCTGTATTTTACCAAATTAATCTAGATTCCTTGACCCACAACCCAATGTCACATAAATTCTAATTCTAGTCACCGCTTAACATTTTCTGTGATTGAACTAAACATATCTGCTCTTGCTTTCCAAACCAACTGACATGTGTTTGTGGATACAGTATTAGAATTCCTGCTTCAAGTGCTGTCTTTGCAACTTGGGAGGTTGGAAAGCTTAAGCCCTTCTTAACTTTTCCATTCCTTTGTGTTATCCATGAAAACAACATAAGGAGAGTGCCTGCAGCTTTGAGTTGTGAGGATTTGAGAAACCAGCAATATAAAGTACTTACTATGATGTCTAACAGTATAAGCACTTATCAAATGCTAGCTGGTCTAAAACACTTCTGGACATTTATTGATTTTTGTATTACTACTTGTTTTTATTTTGTAATTGGCTTTCAAGTTCTGCTTTATACAGTTAACCCTCTGAAAAAACACATTTTGAGTTGGTGCAATCATGACAAAAATCAGAAATTTCTTATTTGACCATGCTAGTGGACAATCTTAAAAGACCTTATTTGTTTAAGCTAAATGTTTCTGTTACTTAAAAAAAGGTAGAGTTTGCTGTTTGCTTGGTTTGGTTTAAGAATTTGCTCCATATATGAGTTTATAAAGTTTGCTTAAAAATTATATGTATTTTATGAAAATTGGCTGGCATTTTGTTAGTTTACTAGTTGAATAATTTGAACATTTGAAGTTTTTAAACATCAAAAACATATAATATTAATTTTTACAATGTACTTAATACTTTCCTTTTTATAATCTATCAAAAGTCATTGTATTTTAGTTTTTAAGGGAAAAATAAAGTTTAGACAGAATTCAAAGATTCTTAGTTCACAAGGAACTAGAAGATAATTTTGTTCAATTTTACTACTTCTCAAGTGAGAATGCTTGATCTACCCAATATTACTGAGTTCATTTATCAAATCCAAGCTGGAAACACAAGTTTGTCAACATTTTTCATAATGTGCACAGACATATATGAATTGTCCACTTGTGTATATGCAAAATCCAAAGATTCCAAATTCTTAGCTCTTCAAATTATTAATACTGTGTGTATTTTGAATACTATCTCAACAAATTTAATGTTTTTCTTCAACACTAGTAGAATAATACATCTCAAAATATTAGGCCTCTTCTAAACAGTCTGTTTTAAAGATATGAGTCAGAATTTGGAGAATAATTCACGAGATTTCAAGCCATTACCAATGGTACGTCTTATCCAATTATCTGAATATATATCTAGATTTATTTACAAAACAAAGCTATATTTGATTTACTATATGTTCCAGGCCTTTCCACTATAATTAAGGTACAGTTGTATTTGGTTTATAAAGCATAATTTTTTTATTCCTCTGTGTTGCTTTTTAAAAAAAACTTTAAAAATTACAATGGCATGTATATTATACTGAGATTATAATTCCAATCAGTGTTTTTAATGTGTTTTTAAAAAGCTGCATCTTTAAAGTGTCATGATAAATCAGTGAATTTCTACATAAATTCTTATTTCATGTAATATGCTGCAGTACTTTGTGCCATCTGTATCAGAACTTCCAGCTAAACAAGGTGTTGTTGTTAATCCCTTGAGAACTATTATCATCTGCTCAAGGTGTTGTTTTTAATCCCTTGAGAACTATTATCATCTGCTCAGATGTGCCTGGTTAACATGGATGTCTTCATTTCACCATGGAAGAGCAGCTGCTTGCCTTTTATTCACATCACTGTGGGAACAGCAGGCTGGTGAGCAGTCCTGTGTCCTGGGAGAACACAATACCATACAGTGTTGAAGCTCCATGGTCATTGCCTTCCTCTGCTCAAAGTGTAGAGTAATTGAATTTTTGTTGCTCCATTTTTGTAATCATAAAATTGAAAATATCATTTATGAGGATGTTTATAAAGCATTGTAACTACTAAGTAACTTTGATTCATTTATTTTCATATGTATTTCCTAGAGTACAAATAAGCAGATTAAAGACTCCCCTATTAATTCTCCTATCTTTCCTGTTATGAAAATACCAGTAGTAGCAGAAGAACTCATTTCACACATGGGCAATTTGAGGCGGTGGGAAATTTGATGTTAATGCCGAACAGCATGTCAGCAATAATTCCAGGAGCAGAAGCAAAGCTTTCAAATTCTCAGCAGTGTTCTTGTTCCTAAAACACATGATTTCCTCTGTAAGAATGCAAAAGCATTTTTACAAGCTTAACTGTGATCATATTTTTATTCTATAAAATAAGGGATTTATTTGCTAATCAAAACAGTATTTGCAATCACTAGCATTTCTGTACCAAAGAATTTGATACTAGATAATAGAACTGGAATCAGTATCATGATCTATAAAAAGCCATAGTTTCAAATTTGTGAACAAATAGTGTATTAATTGAGTGGCCAGGGAAGCTTTTGAGGAGCACTGATGACAGAGAGTGTCATGAAGTTCATATCATTGTGATTGTGTCCTTGTGCATTAAGACTGCAAAAATGCAGATTTTTATCTGAATAATCCTACCTGGTTTTAAGTTAATCAACTATGAACACAATTTTTAAAACTTCGTTTTCACTTTTATTTATTGGCATACAAATTCAGGTGAGCTCTGTGGAGAACTACACAAAACAATGTCCACCAAGTTGTTTAAAAAAACGTGCTTTAAATCCTAAGTGATCTTTCCTCTAGTTTACTTTATAAGCTAAAGGTCAAGATCTAGCTCTGCATTGTCACAGTCCAGCAGTTTTGTTTTCTTTGTATTTTTATCCATGTATAGAGGTGGCCCAATGTTTGTGATGAGAGAGGAAAAGGCAATATCTTGCCATATGTCTCTGTGTTACCAAAGCATTGAAAATCAATTTTAAATGATTTTGCCAAAGTGATACAAGTGATACAGCTGTAATAGAAACCAGATACTGGTTTTCCCATGGCTGCATTTGACTAGAAGTGGTATGTGGAAACATCACAAAACATGAGTAAGTGTGATCACTTACATTAGGTGATCACAAGATAATAGGATATGTAACTTCTAAGCTAGCATCCTATATAGGTTTGTTTATTAAGAATATTTTTTCATTTAGAACTACTTAAGCAGGAAAGCATAGATTAAGTCAACATATGAAAACAAAACAAAAAAGAATCTTTTTAATTCATCCACTATTGCTGATCCAATATACATGTTGCAAAAACAATGCCAAAATAACCAGTCTTTGGACCACCCTGTTTTTTCTACAGTACCCCCACCCATATGATATAGACCAAACAACACGCATAAAAATCTAGTCAGGTGCTCTAAGATTGCACTGTCCCATATAGATGCCATTAGCCCCAAGCAGCTATTCAGCACTTGAAGTGCCACTGGTCTGGTCAAAGAGCTGAGTTTTAATTTTTCATATTTTTTTCCATTAGTTTATACTTGAAATCAAAACAGTGCAAAATATTTTTCTACTAAAAGTGACTTGATCATTGTAAAGGGACACTTTTTGCTTTAACCATTGCATCATTTCAGCTATTATTACATTGTAGTGATCAACGTGAACTTTTTCTATTATTACACATGAACTCATTATTAATGTCATCAGTGTTCATAAACTAATCTCAAGTGAATTTTTCTCAGCAAGCTGATGAAACTTGGTGATTTGTTTTTAGGGGCATTGTATTCAGATTCATTGAGTCAATCATAGTTGGATAAACTAGTGGTAATTAAATTGAAATATCAAATATCAATGATTTTACTGCAATATACTTGAACTATTTTTCTGTTTTAAGTAATAAGATGGACACAACCAAAAATTTCAAGTGGGGGCATACTACTGATACTTAAGTGGAGATGCAGAAATTATTATTCTTTTGCAAATTTTATAATGAATAGCAACTTAAATTCCTCTTCTAGGCCAAACAGTAAAGGTTGCCATGAAAAAAAATTTCAATTAAAATAAATAATTTTAAGAGCTATTTTTAGCTCTTAAATAAAAAGTATTGGTTCTATGGTCATGAAGAATTGATGAGATTAATCACCAAAAACTGGACCAAATTTTCAACAATGAAAAATTTTTATTTGGTTCTAAGTTGGTAAATTTCACCCACTGTAAAATGGATGACTTGGAATCTTGACAGGCGGAAAAACAGAAAGAAAAAACCCAAAAATATTAAAATAATTACTTTAGTTATGGAAATTTTCTTAGAAAATTTTGAGAAAAGTCATATGCATATTATAAAAAGTAAAAGACATAAAGTTTAGAATATGAGACTTTTTTAATAGTATTAGTTCAAAATTTGAAAAATTGCAAGAAATTTTCTTGCAATTAGTCGTAAACTAAGTGATAGCCTACAGAATGGGAGAATATCTCTGACAGTTATTTACCTGACAAAGGATTAATATAAAGAATATATAAAGAACTCAAAAAATTAAACACTGAAGGAACAAATAATCCAATAAATAAATGGACAAATTAATCCAACAGACCATCTTCAAAAGAAGAAAAATAACCAATAAACATGTGAAGATGTGTTCAACTTCCTTAGCCATAAAGAAAGTGAAAATCAAAACATCATTGAGCTTCTATCTCACCCTAGTCAGAATGGCCATCCTCCAGGAAGCAAAAGGCAACAAATGCAGGTGAAGATCTGTGCAAAAAAACCACTTTTATACACTGTTGGCGGGAATGTTAATTAGTGTGGCCAGTATGGAAAGAAGTATGTAGAGTCTCAAAACTTAAAAATAGAACTGCTATATTATTCCACTATTCCACTTCTGGGCATTAAACTAAGGAATACAAGTCAGCATACAATAGATACCTGCACACTCAAGTTATAGAAACAGCTTAGGTGTCCATCAACAGATGAATGGATAAAAAAAATGTGGTATGCGTACACTTAGAGTATGATATTGACAAAAAAGAGAATTAAATAACGTCATTTGTAGAAAAATGGGTGGAATTGGAGATCATCATGTTAAGCAAAATAGGCCAGACTCAGAGAGACAAATTCCACATGCGTTCTCTCATATGCAGAATCTAGACTAAAAAAAAAAAAAAAAAGGACATGAATATAAAAGGAAAACTATTTTGGGGCAGAACAAGTGAGAGGTAAGAGGGTGAAAAGAGAAAGCAGGGGTGGGAGGTGAGAATATGATTGACATACATTATGTACCTGTATAAGAAATCATAATACAACCTATTTCAAAAAATTATAAGAAAGACTTTTAAAATCAGGGAAGGGGGATAAGAAATAGTAATGGAAGATGTGAATATGATCAAAGTATATTTTATGCATGTATGGAAATAACATAATGGAACCCCTCACACTGTCCAACTGATATATGCTAATAAAAATGTCATGCAATAAGAGAGACATTGCTCATTTGATACTTTGGGTAACTTTGGTATCAACATCCTTCCATATTTATGAAGAAATGTTCTCAATTTGTAAAAGGTAGAACTCATGATATAGCCATTTTTAAAGCATTTTACACTTGAATTCAAATAAGCTAAGCTAGAAATTCCAAGGGCAGGAAAAATTTATTTGTATCCTATCTAGGTAGGTATTGTAAGGAAATATAGACCCCAAAAGTGACCACATGGAGAGGAGTGATCTGGCCAAGAGATTCTTTATTGCTGGGTGGGAGAGGGAGAGAGCAGAGAGCCAAGAGAGAGAGAGGGAGAGAGGAGCAGGGACTTAAATACCCTCAGTGGGACTCAGCATGATCTGATTGGTTAGGATCTTATGGTTCATGCTGATTGGAGGTTAGGGCAGAAGGAGGGTTCAAGCTAGACTTGAGGCAGGACCGTGACCCTGGAAAACAGGAGCTTAAGGGTGCAGTAAGAACTGAAACCTATCAGCGCCATTATTGCCAACAGGTATGATACAGTAATTTATATTGAACTCAGATTTTTATATTTCAAGATAAAAATGATTTTAAACTTTCTTCTAACATTCAATATGCAAAAGATATTAATTTTCAGTGTAAATAGCTGTAAAACTATCAGAAAAATTTAGAACCATTTATTTATGTTGCTTCAGCCAGGCATAGTGGCACAGTCCTGAGTCACAACTATTCAGGAAGCAGAGGCAGAAAGAGCATGAATTCCAGACCACCTCAGACAAAGGTAGCAGAGAGACTCTGTTTCAAAAACAAAATGACATGGTATGTAACTGAAGTGGGAGAGAGCTTGTCTAGCATGTGATCCCCAGAACCAACAGAAAAAACACTGGAAATGCTTTTCTATTTGAGATCCCTTTAATTCTGATCTTACTATTTCTAAGATCATTTGAAACTTGGTAATTTCACATAGCAGATATTTTGACCAGATGTAGCTTTGAAATAGAGTGCTTTTGCTTCAAAGTCAAAAGAGTTCTATATAAGATGAACCAGTTTTTCAATGCAGATATTAATAATATCTGACTAGAACATTATAAGCTAATGAATATGTTCAACTGAAAATTTTATTAAATCCAAATATTTCTGAATATTTAGTGTTTGAATTGAGTTGTGCTATTGGTATAACATAGAGATCAGATATGAAGGAAAAAATATGAAAAGATATAAGAAATAGTTTAATAGAATATAGTCACATTTAAAAATTATAGTACATTAGATTTATTGAGTCAAATAAAATATATTAAAAGCAAAACTGTTTACTTTTACTCTTTGAATATGGCATGTAGAAATTTTAAATTTAAGTATGCGACTGGTATCAATTTTTTATTAGATGCTTATCTAATTAGAATTGCATGTACTTCTCTATTCTTTCAGTAACCTTATAATTGGGGAGATAGTGGTGAATACAAAGTCTAAAAGCAAGAATGAACACACAGCAGCAACTCATTTTTTTGTTGCTTGTTTATTTCTCTATAGCCATTCATCTCCAGTGGTCAAGCAAGTATTTAATATTTAATCAATGAAGAGGTATTAGTTGTTTGCTGCAAACAAAGTACTAACCTAGTTTTATCTTCTGATTTACCATATTTTCCATCAACATCATGATAACAGAAAAGCACAGAAGCTCTTCTTGAGAGATCTATTGTCAGTTTTTTAGATGAAGTAACATAATTACCTGGTGGGTAGAAGCCCGTTACACATGGCGGCACATTTCTCCCATTGGTCCAAGAAGGGGTTTAACTTACACTGCAGCATCTATTTCTTTTCTATTTTTTAAATCCATTTATTCACATGTGCATACATTGTTTGGGTCATTTCTCCCCCCTGCTCCCCTCCTCCCTCCCCCATCCTCTCCCCTTCCCCCCTCACTTCTAGGCAGAACCTGTTCTGCCCTTATCTCTAATTTTGTTGAAAAGAAGACATAAGCATAATAAGGAAGACAAAGCATTTTTGCTAGTTGAGTTAAGGATAGCTACACAGAAAGATTCCTATTTCTCTGTAAATTTCTTTGCTTTTAACTCCAACCAAACAATGTAGTGGTTAAGACTGTGGGGTCTAGTGTTAGAGCAGGTTTTATTTACTACCATTTAATCACCCATTTATGAGCTCCAAGCTTTTGATAGTTTGCCTAATGTGTAAGTCTCAATTTTCTCATCTTTTTAGATGAGGAACTAGTAGCTACCTACAAGGATCATATTTGGGTGACTTTGTGAAGAAAACCCTTAGACAGTATTTGTCAGAAAAAAATAAACATAGAAAAATTAGTTATTTTTATTCTATCCTAGGCCTAGGACACATGCTTTTAACTATATCAAGAAGATATGTAAATATATATATATGTTTATTTTATTGTATAAAACAGTTATTATGGCAAGTTAATAGGCTAAAAATATAAACTGTGGGCTGGGTGTTGTGGTCCACATCTGTAATTCCAGCACCCAAGAGGCAAAGGCAAGAGTTTGAGGCCAGCTTGGCCTACATAGTGAGTTCGAGGCCAGCTTAAGCTACATACAAGACCCTGTCTCAAAAACAAATCAAAAAGTCAAAAATATATATGGTCTTTAGAGTAGGCAATTCATGTGCAATAATTAAGATTATGTTTAAGATACAGATGAATTTCACTCAAAACAATTTGTAAAAGTTTGAAATAGGAATAAATTACCCTATAGCAGAACAAAAAAGCTACATAGTTTAGGAAGTCCTTGGGATATATACTGAAACTGGGTAACATCTGGGTTTTTTTTTTTTTTTTTCAAACAGTAATGTGGAATACCACAAGGCCGCTATCATAGATACAAATAGTTGACACATATTGTCCTTCCTGTAGCAGACACTTTGTTTCAGGAACCATAAGAAGATAAGAATGGATGGAGATTATGGACAATACCCTATTATTATTAGAAACTAACTCCAATGTCTTGAAAAAAAAGAATGGCACCAATGATAGCAGTATTTTTGGAAAATAACAATGGTGTCAGAGTTCTGGAAAGATTAAATATAACAAGACTAAAATGAAAAAAAAGTTAGACAAGGTATCAGTTGATAAATACAGTACATAGCTAACAGGTTGACAGTTAATAAAAGAGAAAATAGATCCAGGAATGATTAAAAGTAAAGTTCAAATGAATGTTAGTAACCAGTGACCTAAAGAGAATTAGATATAGAGGCTAGTCAACGATGAATGATATTTCTAATTTGACTGACAAGAGGCAGTTGAATTTCAGAAAAAAGTATTTTAAAAATATAGTAAATGCCAGCCGGTGGCTGAAAATACAAGGTTTTAATACAGGAAATAGGTCAATACCATAAATACACAATGGAAATTCTTTCTCAATGAAATAAATGTTGGATAGTAAAGAAAAAATTATCTCCCTGGGAGAAATTATAAGGAAAGCAAGCAGACAGACTTATTCTCAGGAAGACATTCATTTTGTGAACAGGACAACAATGTGGGGCATAAATTAATTATGGTAAGGCTATTAGAGTAATAGGAAGAGAGAAAAGAAGGTAGCGTGCCAAAAAGGTAAATGCAATAAAACTTTTAGGAAAGGCAAAGTAGGCAAAGTATGAAATCTTGAAAATCAGAACCCTAAGAAGATAGACCTAAGTTCAAAAAAAGAACAAGAGACAGGTGAGTCAGAAAGTTATTACAGAAATTGGTTTTTATTATACTTATTGTAATGAATCAGACATATTTACTTTTATATATCTATAAAGAAAATGAGCATTTTTTTTTCTTTTAGAATTTTCTCAGAAGAAAATAATGAGAAAGGAATACCTGGGGCTTAGTGAGTTTATAAAATTCTGAAATTTATATGGGAATTCCTTAACTTACCAACTTGTTGCTATGGAACTCTTAAAGTGATAGCAATTATCCCTTTTTAAAAAGGAACTTATGACTCTTAAACATACTAATTAATTTTAGACTGAATAATATTATGTAGTAATATTTTCATATTTCTATATTTTTGATACTAAGCTAGAATTTATTTAAAGGATGTGTCAGACTATAAACTGCTCTGCTGAATTATTCATTATTTCTTTCCTTTTATAAGATTTTATACTCCTACCAATTGTTATGGATTTTAATTATCTATTGCCATGATAATTCAATGATAATGGAACAAACTGATTCAAAACATATGTACTAAGACAGTAAACTTGTTTATTGTTCAAAAGTTTATTAGTCTTCTGGACTGTTCTGGTTTGGGTTAAACTTGGTTGATCATTAATGCATCTAAAGAAAACTAAGGAGTTGACTGAGGCCTACTTGTCCAGAATCATATAGTTATAGGAACTGAGTCATTTTAGGGTATGAGAGGAGGAAAAGGGACAGAGTAAAAGTGTAAAAGTCTCTTAAGGTCTACATTCAGAAGTTGGGTACCATCACTTATGCCACAATCTATTATCCAAAGTAAATCATAAATAAAGCCAACCTCCATTCACACTGTGGTAAAACCGTCTCCACAGGGAGAATCCAGAAAGTGATATTCCAAAAATTGTGGACACATGAAGGATAAAAACTGAAAATTCACACAACAGTTTACCATAATCGTGTGATTTTCACTGCCTTTTTGTTGACCTAGAATATTTTCTTGTCCTGTTCTCTTGCTTGGTCATGTGACTTGCTTTGGCCAATGAACAGAAATGTTCAAAGTCTCTTCCTTTTGTTTTCTTTTTATTCATATATTCATATGTACATACATTAGGTCATTTCTGACCCCCACCCCCTTCCCTCTCCTCCCCACTCCCCTCGCTTCCAGGCAGAACCTGTTCTGCCCTATTCTCCAATTTTGTTGAAGAGAAGACATAAGCAATAATAAGAAAGACAAATTGTTTTTGCTGGTTGAGATTAGGACCATTGCATGTTTTATCTACCCTCTTGATATTTTCTCTTTACCACAAGATAATGTCCATGATGAGTATTGTTTATTAGCTGGAATTCTAGTATTAAAAGATCACTAGCAGTTCAGTAGCCAAATTATATCAATCTATAATAAAACTTTCTTGTTCATTATAAGTCATGTTTTGTTTTTTACCACAGTACAACCTACCTACCACAACTCTTATGAAATGTTATTCAAAGCTTTATGTTACTGTACTTTCTTAATCAACATTTGTTAAAAGTATAGCTACTTTGTTATACGCCCTTTTTCATATTCTAAGGTGTCTACACATAGTACATATTAGAACTATGTTTCCCAAGGTGGTTTAGCCCAAGAGAAGCTAAAACATACTATTTTATGAGTCACTCACCTGGATTCTTCCTTCTACATAAATGATCTAATTATGAGGCTTTGTTTCTTTCTACTTGGATGCTCAAGACTACTGATGTCTTGTTGAGCAAGGAGTCTGCTGATCTGAGAATTAGTGATAAATCCTACCTGAGAGAATAAAAGATGAAAGTAGAAGGTCATCATGAAAACCAATAACATTTATTAAAGCAAGTTGAGAATCTAGAATGAGACTACTATGTAAACAATGACATGTCTTCAAAACTGACACTGAAAATTCTACTTACTTATTTTCTTACATCATATATAAAGATTTTTGTTTTTCAGGGAGGAAAAACATGAATTGAGGTGCAACTGACAGCATTCCATCTTGAATTCAGAGATAGCATATTCTCAATAAATGGTTATTAATGATGGTTATTAAAAAATAAAAACAAAACAAAAAAACTAACAATAGTTGAAGCTGTTTAACAATAGGAAGCTTCACATTGAAATCTAATCTATTTGACTATTGAATCTGGAAGCTTAAATATCAGGAAAACAATGTTTTCTGATGTTTCCACATTTAAAAATTTTTTTTTCAAATATTTTGAGACAGCCTGGTGATGTTAGAAAGGAATAAGAGACAGAGATAGAAATGTTATAACAAGTAGTGAGCATGTGGTAAGTTGGTAACGAAAACAGCACATTCGTATAACTCCCCTCTCCCATCACCCATTCCTGTTATATCATCCTGACTTGAAATAGAGAAAAACCCATAATATGAACTAGCCTGAACTCCATTACAGGTTCAATTTAAAGTAAAATATGATTCTGAAAGAGAGCATGTTAAGATATGTTTATTTTATGAAGTTGGGAAAGATTGATTTAAAATTCTCTAGGAAAAACCTAAGGGTTCCATGTAATTCTGGAAAAAAATATATGGGGGTAATACATATCTTACTCAGAACTGATACACATTCACATATTTATGGATTTCAGGACATTTGCAAATCAAGAAGATGTGAGCCCCTATTCACCAAGAATTTATTGGGAATCTGTTAGGTACTAACATGCTCCCCTGAAGTTGTTTTCTTTAAGTATCAACTGTGGACAAATCACTTTTTTTAGTATCTTTTGTGCATAGAGCAATGTATACTTTGAAAGCAAATAAATCATTATTTATATATGATTCATTGAGACTCTCCATTTATTTTCCATTTGGACAACCTTCCAGTGAGAAAAAGCAATGAGGAGAGAATACTTACCCCTTGAGAAGAAAGGTATAAATTAGTTATGATAAAATCAGCTTTGCTGGATGGACACACATCCCCAAAAGTCTCTATTAAAAAATGTTTTGTTCCACCTGAAGGCTTGAAAGACGCTCTGCTCCAGGCCAAAGAGGGCTGGCAGCATGGCTCAAGTGGTAGAGTGCCTGCCTACCAAGAAGGAGTTCATCTACCAGTACCATCAAAAAAATAAATGAAAAAGAAAGAAAGTTTGAGATCTGGGAGAAGTGTTCATTATGGGAAAAATAAACTATATACTAATATTACTCATAAAAATAGAAACAAAAATCATTAATAAAGCATTACTGAATAAAACCCAATAATATGCTAAAAAAGATGCCATACATAGTCATATGTGATTCATATCAGAAATTCAAGATTAACATTCATGATCAATCAATGAAATTTATCATTTTAATGAAAAAAAAGAAGAGAAAATATAAACTCATCAATTAATGAAGAAAAAGCATTTGAAAATATTCAACTGGTAATCATGATTTTAAAAAGTCTCGGATACTAGAAATGAAGGGGAAGGAAACTTTCTCAACCCAACAAAGACCATCTGTAAGAAAACCTGCCGTTAACACATGCCTACCACTAAACCACTAAAGTCTTCTTCATATGACCGGGGACAGATGCTGTCTTCTATTTCTATTTAGTGTTTTTTGGAGTTCCTATTCAGTGCAACAAGCCAAGGAAATAAAAGGTATAATGACTAAAAGAAGTGGGATTCCCATAGAAATCAGAATAATGATGCCCATTTTTGCTATAGTATCTACCAATGTGGAACTTCCTCTGCAAAACAGCCTCTCTGTGTTGGAATAGGTTTCTAGTTAATTTTATTTCCACTGTTTTTAATTTCTTAACTCAACCAGTGAATGCCAGACACTGTCCAGAGCACGATGCTGAGAACTTTCTACTAGTGTAATACTATGGTTTTCTTTTTTGAAGAAAGGAACAATCATGTGATTAGAGTTTAGGTAATGACCAAAGTTTAGCTAGATTGTAACAAGTTAAACAGTAGTGGTCCATGTATATGTGAGGTAAAAGAGGGTGGCTATTAAGATATGTATCCAGGTCATAGCCAGGCCAAGACTGCTGCATTTGTCTTCACATTCATCCTGTTTGAATGCTACCCTAAGAACTTCAGACTTTCTCTTCTCATTTTTCAACAGGAATTTTTGTAGGTCAGTAGCGTAGGTTTCCATAAATCAGAAGGAGCCAGTCACACTGGATCTATAATGAGTAACAATAGTTAATCTTACCTGCACTTACTACACACAGGATGTTGTTCTCTAAGACGTTTATTTTATGTGATGATTAAATGAACCCATTCAAACACTTAAAAAGTTAGCTTTATTTTTTCTTCCATTATTCAAAGAGAGAAATAATGCAGAATTCAAGTAATAGGAAAATAAGATTTTTAAACATAAATAATCTGAGCCTAAAGATATATTGATGGGAAACGAATGGAAATTTATCTTTTTTTCCAATACTCAAAGTAATAAATCATTTTCTGTTATTTCTTCCTCTGTATCCAGAGTGCTCAGTTAAGGTGAAATGTGGGTAAACAATACTTAATTAAATAGACTTCTCTCAACAAACGCAAGCTAGTCTTGAAATCATTGTGAAATAGAATGAACTTTAGAAATTTATTATGGTTTGAATCTGAAATGTTCCCCAAAAGCTCATGTGTTGAGGGCTTGGTCAGGAATGCAGCTGTGTTCAAAGATAAGGTCTATGGGTGGTGATTAAATTATGAGGACTCTAACCTCATCAATGTGAGGCAGACTAGGACATAGGAAAAGATGTCAGGGGACTCCTAAAGTCTCATGTACCTTATTCTAGATATACTACATGCTAAACTCCTTATCTTAGCTCAATGCTAGCCTTTGCTGTTGTAAATTTTAAGACAAAAAAGCCTTGGGGGTGATTCCACCCTCCATTATGTCTAAGATAAAAACATGAATATTGACCATATCCCATGCATATAATCATAATACCTAAGAGCTAGCTTAAGTGTATGTGAGACATAACTGTCAGTCACTCTAGCTCAACCCACACAGACTGCCCAAATTCCTCCCTACTCACTGATTATTGGTGATCAGGAACTGCTCAGGTCTTTCCCCTCCCACAGATTATCATGGTTTTGAAACAGAGAGAGCTCTCTCTCTGCTTCCAGCTTCTCCCTTCCGCCTGGCCCACCTAGTCCGATGAGGCCACCATTGCTTCTTGTGATGCCTTCCTTTACTTTTAATAGACTTTATCACCCCCCTTACTACATCCACATGTCTTGCCTGAATGCCTTCATGCCAGACTTGAAGAATTTGAAAATCTTCGGATCAGAGACCATAGGAACTGATAACAAATGGATTAAGCAGTTGATGGATTCATTGCTTGATGGGTTATTGGGAGGTGATGGAAATTTTAGGAGATGTGGCCTGGTTGGAAGAAGTAGGTCACTGGAGGTCACTGGAGGGTAGAGTGTGCCCTTAAAGCATAAGTAGTTTGAATACTCTTATAAACAATTAGGAATTTGCATACATTTTAAAATGTCAAACTAATAATTTCTAAAGATCAGTTTCATCAAACTATCAAAAAATACATTTCCTATTATGTGCCAACTTTTCTAGAGAAAATAAAAAGCGAGAACACTATCATTCTTCTTATGAGGCTGATATAATTTTGTTATCAAAATCAGACAAGGATGAGATAGTCAGTATCATTTATTAAACTTGATCCAAACATATCCATTTGAGTTAATTCAAAATGGGCTTCAATTTTGGGTAAATTCATTCACCTAGTTTTTACACTTCTAAACTAATTCACCTAATTTTTGAGGTTCATTTACCTCATTTCTTGAACTCCAATTGAATTATGCCATAATATCCCCTCAAAAGATGCATGTGAAGCACTTGGGAAAAATTACTGCCTCTTCATTTTAAAAGTGCTTTGCAAACTATAAATAGAATGTATCCTAAACACATTTAATATCTGCCATAATCCTGACACTAATATCAAATTAATGCTAAAACACTAAAACCATTTAAAAAAATGACAAGAAAAATTTCCATTATGATTTCTATTTAGTATTTTATTCATTGCATAGAAAACATTAAAAACCCAAGGAAATATTTAATTTTTATAAAAACAAACCAATATTGGTCACAGATTTAATAATCATCTACATATGATCCCACAAGTATTTAGAGGAAAAATATCATTGCCATCAAACAACTCACCATGTGGCTGATTAAAAATTAATGCAAAAAGCAGTTGCTTGTCTATGACAACGTTTTCTTGCTAGACATCTACCATTGAGATGCACTTACAGAAAGGAAATAGACCAAATCAAATAAAGAAAAATCATACGCATGAATAGAAAAATCCATAAGGGGTATTTTTGGCACTGGAAATACAACTATGTGCCTTGTACCTGTTAGGCAAATTCTCTACCACTTGAGCCACACCCCCAGTCTTTTGGTTTTTAGCTTGTGTTTCAGATGGGGGCTCCCTAAATTTTTCCCAGGCAAGTTTCAGACTGTGATCTTCCTCCTGCCTCTACCTGCTGAGTACCTGGGATTACAGACATGACTACCACGCCCACCCCAGTCCATAGGTTTATTTCTATTTTATTATTCTTTTTACTTTAAATATACATTCATATTATTTTGCATGTCTCAAATACCAAATAATAAAACAATATGGAAGCAGAGTGGTTTCTTAAAAGTCAGGTTATTGTGGGGGTGGATATAATCATGCAGAAGAAAAGGGCCACTGAAGGAACAGAAATGGCAACTCACAAGAATTTGGTGAGGAAAATGTATATCTGTTTTTAAGGGCATTTCTTTGTCCATGACTGGAATTTTCTGTCAGAAATGAATACCTTACATTTGAGTAAGCTCTTGTAGCAAGGTATACTCTTAGTTCTTCACTTGCAAAAAAGGAGGTATTTTGGAGAAAGATATAATATTGGAAATCACCTCGGTCTTTGAGAGTTTTAAGTGGTGACAGAGTCCACTTGAGGAAAGGGTTAGGATAAGGATTGTGGGGTGATTGTAGTACTACTGTGAGCACAGCAGCTCTCCTATCTTTCTTTTCCAATTAGCCCTTCCGTAAGTTACTGGAATAGATCATTAGTGAATATTGGAATTCCTGGAGTTGCAGACTCTTTTAAAAGGAGGGGGGTTTTGAAATTGTATTTAAAATTTAGGTTCATGCATTGATTTTAATGAAAGAATGTAAAAATGCAAATTTCAGTAACCATGACAAATTGCTGTTTTATGTATTGCTAAACATAAGCTGGGAGATTTAAGCAACATAGCAAATTTAAACAAATTTAAATTCACTGTTGATTCCTTGTTGATTTTCTCTGTTTGCCTGTAGCTTTACTTCAATTTTCAATAAAGATTGAAGAGAAATATCTCAGACTTTGGTAAAACTATTTGGGTTTTATGCTTTGTGGTGTTTGAAAGACTAAGTAAAACATTGCCTGAAAGAACTTTTTTTCTCTTCAATATGAGTGGATGCTACTACATGGAACTTATAAGTAGGTCATAAAAGCTTTCAAATATACATCTTTGAAAACAATATAAAAACTTTAACCTATGTCTGCTAATTTTCTTCCAGATTGTAGCATTAAACCATGCTTGTAAATGTTTTGGCTGATGTGTGTCTTTATTATTGCTGTAGCTCTGGCCCAGGCCACCTATCATGAATACCAGAGAATATTCCTCACTCCAAATCTTCAACTAAATAGTCAGAAAGGGCTTGGTTTTGCAACTTCTTTTACTTGAATGTTTCCTTTAGGCTTTCTCCAGCTATTCATGCTTGCCAAGCCTATTAAGTAAAGTATCAGGCATTTGTGGACTCACAGTGAACAAGTAGAGCCTCGTTCCCTATAATCATAAAATAGATGCATTTGCTAAACAGCATGACTTAGGATTCTATCAAACATTGTGCTTCTTGGAGACAAGGTAAATGTAGTTGCTGCTGGGTTATCCTTTTCTTAAACATAATTAAATTATATTTTCTAGTAGTTAATAACCAAATAGATAAATTATATGGCTCAGTATAAATATAACCTGCTGATAATCGTTATTTGTTATCTCAACTTTAATTAATTATAACACCAAAAGGTCTTAGCCACAAATAATACTCATAAGTTATTAAATGAAAGGTTTATATTTCAACATTAAAATCCCCACACTGTAATCATGCCACCATATTTACTATCTGACAAAATACATGACAGCTATAAATAAGTAGAATTTGCCATGATGGCAATTTTTGTTGATATGTTCTTACTTTACATGTCACATTGCCAACATGATTAAGAGTAATAGAATAAAATTTTAATCTAAGTTTACAATGTGTACTTTTTTATGTAGGAAGATGTATTAAACATCTCTGGCTAGAAATAATAATTAGTATTCTGCCTTATAGCCTACTTTTTATGCATGATAAGTACATTGCTTAAATTAAACACATTCATGTAGAAATAATCATGTTTGGTAAAAACCATGACCATTTTATTGATAATTACTGAGAAAATTATGTATGTTTTATAATATAATTTATTAAGAAAATATTCCATTTCTTCAAAATTCTCTCTTTGCATAAAATGCTAATAACTAGTTTTGGAAGTAAAGTATTTTATGGCCTCATTAATATTTATAAGGCATTTGCAATTTTATCATGATATTCCTTTGCTAAAATTGTTAAGAATTATTTGGTCACTATAAGACTATGAAGATATTTTTCAGGAAGGAGAAAAATCAAAATGTTTATATGAAATCTCACTTTTAAGACATGATTATTTAAAACTACTCTTGTGCTATATACATCAAAATATTTAAGTGTAATTAAATGTAGAGAAGCCTATTTTGAAAACTAATGATTGACATAAACCTGGAAAGGCCAATGTTTTGGAAAAATGGAGAAAACCCCAAATTCATGCCCTTTTATGCCAAGAGGTAAGAATACCTCTAACTCAAGGCCCTGGGATTCCCAACATTGGTTTGGTGCCATATCCTCACCTTTCCACAGGAAGAACTATTTTAGGGGGAATGGAAATATAATGGAGGGGATGAGCATGTTCAAGTTACATTCTACACATGTATGGAATTACCACAAAGAAATCCTCTCCTATTGTTAATGTGTGATGATTCAAAAATTTAAAAAAAAAGAAAAAAACTATTTTGTGCTTTATGTAGCTATAACAAAAGATTTTACAAAATGGAGCCAAATAAGTTCTTTTTTAAAAAAAAATCAGGCTACTGTATGTCATCGTCATCATTATTGCCAAATGATGGAGAACCCACCAACTCGCCTCTTTCATCACCATGTAATGCCTGTTCTCCCATACCTAATGGTTATCTATTGTGTATGCCATTTCAATAAAGTTAAAAAAAATAGTTATTTTTCTTGGGATTTTTTTAGAGATTCCTTTCTTGAAGATGTAGTTTTTATTGAATATCTGTTCTAGTTACAGATTTCCAGAAATATACATTCAAGTTGAAGAACATAGAATTCAGGAGCATAAAACCAAAAAAAACAAAGAAAAAGAGAATGGAGATTATTAATTTTGTTATTGCTGGATTTTTCCCCAATTTTAAACATTTTCTCTCTTTTCAGAAATGTTAGAACATTTTAAGAAGCCTTATTTTTATTTTCATTTTTTATTATCTCTTATTCTATATCAAAACTTGACATTATTGATGAGAGATTTTAACAAGTATTTCTCTTAGAATGAACAATTCCATTTAAAAAATGATTATGAGAGCCTTATAATTTTGTGAATAACATTTCTACTGAGTAATGTGATCCTTAACATATAGCAAGATGATAGAGGACATGGATTTCAAGTTAGAGAGTGTTAGTTTTGAGTTCCAGATTTGAAAATTTGACAATTAACTCAATCCTTCTGGGTGTCTGATCCTACTTGCAAGTGATAATAGTGGGTTTGTATGGTTATAAATGTTACAATGTGTTCTATGGAATGAACACAGTACCTAGCACATAATAAACATGTGATAAATATTAGCTATTATTATACAGTACATGACCACTGGCCAGAAATTTGCTTCATTGTGTGGTCCAAACTGCTTTGCAGGCTCTCCTGGAACCAGTCCTGCCTCTGATGAGATGTCTTGGTCTTACCCTGTTCTTTTAAGTATAACTATAGTGTGTTGGATTAAATCAGCAGGATGCAATAAGGAAATGCTTCCCAAAGAGTTTGGATTAAGCTCTTTCAAAGTTGTATGATTTTAAAATAGATTTTAAAAAAATTCTTAAAATCACTTGTATTTGTACAATAGAAAAAGCAAAGCAAACATAAAGCAACAGAAACTATAGATTGTAAAGACACTCTTCTCCATATAATTACTAAGAATTTGATTCTTAATTAATGTTATTGTACTTGGAAACTTCTTTTTTTATTATTTTTAAAGGATTTTTATTTGTTTAATTTTAAAATTTTATCATTTTTTCATGTACTTACATGTTTGTATACATTATACATTATTTGGGCCACCTCCCCCCCACCTCCCGGGCAGAACTTATTCCACCCTCTTGTTCTATTTTGTTGAGGAAAAAACATAAAAGATAATAGGAAAAACATGCATATATGCATGGAAACTTCTTTCAAAAATTCTTGGACCAAAATATCTCTCAGACTATCAGTATCCCACCTAAATAGACTTCAGTCAGGTTATCTCATTATTTTCAGTACACAAAACAAGATTTCTATTATACTCAAAATTGTAGATATGACCCAGTCTAAATCATTACACTTATCAAAGTCATCCTCTCAGTTTCTCACATTTTTCTATTTTGGGGCCACAATGAAAAAGTAACACTTAAGTTCACCATTTTTCCAAAAGAATTATCAAAACTTCCTAATGTCACCATAAATATCATGAATCAACATTTGAAATAAAGTAGTGAAGAATTAAAATATTACTCAGAGTAATAAAAGGGTTATGCCTTATGGCAACCAGAATGAACTGTAATCAAGACATGAGATCTTTTAATGTGTGTGTTTGTCTCCCACAAGTCAAATAGATTTAGTTTTCTTAGGTCCAATTTAGATGGAACTATTTTATCAGGGCTTATGTGAATAAGCAACTTCCCTAGGAAGAATCAGCCTAGGTGTGAGTACCACACACGCAAGGTCTTCTTTGGATGCTGTGAATGCAGAGAATAGTGAGAAATCTTCACCTGCGGTAATCACATGTTGGATAATGCTTAACCGGTAGCAATGCAGTACAGAAGAAATCGTGTATATATGACTCAAGCTTTAGTTGATATTTATAGTGTTTTACAAAGATACATCTATATTAGGGTCAAAGTAAAAGCACTCTTCAAAAATGTTTAATCCTTTTAATACTTTACTATATAACATAATATAAACTACAATTCTTTGGTAGGGCTACCTCATGCTTCAAGGTCTTGTTATTTTTGGATCCAAGGTATTAAAACCTCATTCTTCTTTTGCTTGTATTTTTCTTGGAAAAATGTCTGCTCACTTCTGTAAAGAAAGCATTTCTCATTCTTCGAATTTCACTCCTGTCTGTCCAGTTGCAGTAATATTTCAACACACTTTTTACCAAGTCATTGAAGGTTATTCAAAAAGATATCAATAATGACATTTCTCCTTCAAAATTTTACCACCCATCCTCTCACTGTACCACTAGTTCAGCAGTGAATACTATTCTTCTGTGACATTTTGTATGCTATTTTTTTGATATTTTATAACTTTTAAAAAAGTCTCCTAATGGTAACTCCAGTTATTAGATGACAAAAGTCAGGAAGAGAGAGGCTTTAATCCATTTTTAATGTTCTGTACCTTTAATCACCAGAACCACTAGTCATCTTTGACTTATTTATCCTTATTCTTAATTTTTGCAATGTTGGGGATTGAAGCCAGGGCCTCAATCATAATAGGCAAATACTACTGTGCTATACTCCCAGTTCCAACATTTATTTTTAAATGAATATGATCTCTCCCAATTAACCAAAATATACATGTTATCTTCCAACACTAACTATATATCTTGGATCATTTATAGTACTATCAGAAAGAGAGAAATGCGATGGAATATGATAAATCCGCCCCCCCCCCAAGAGTTTATAATCAGAAGGCAAACTTCAAGTGATCACAGATCTTATAACTATAGAAAAAGTAATCAACAACTCTAAGAGTATCGGATTAAAGCCATAAAAGCATTTTCAAGTGTAACGTGACTCAATTAATTAATTATTTAGACTAATAATGTGGAATAAAATCTCTAGTCTTTGGGGTCAACCCTAATATAATTTTGTTTCTTTCTGCCTTGGATAAAAGACAAGGGGGAAGGAACATTTATAACTAAGGAACACAACATTACTTTTGTGTTTGGATGCCTACTTCATTCTCAGCACTAAATGAAACATCTTAGTGAACAAAAAGTCAAAATGTAATCCAGTATTTGCTACCTCTGGGAAGCCTGTGATTTAGGCTCCCTGCTTTGAAATGATTTGCTAAATAGAGTTCTGTAACCTCAAATCAGATTTTGACTGAATTAATTGTTGCAAAGACGTATACTACAGCACATCCTAAGTCACTCCTTTTCTCCCTGTCTCCATACTTTTGAATGAATACAGCATCTGCATCTGTAATTTTTGTGAGTCAATCTAACTAACACTTGATTGTGAGTCCCATTCATACCTGATCGGAATAGCAGTGCATAACTGACCCAAAGGGAAACACTAAGTTCTCTCTCCTTCAGGAATTTGAAATTGGTAAAATGAAAGCTATTTTTTAGGTGATTGGAGATATAAGGCAACATCAATTTAATGAAGAAGCAAACATTTTAAGGTAGTTATCAGGAGCAATACACAAGCAGGAAGATTGTCTATAATGCCACAGATGGAAAAAGAGATTAAGCAGAAACATAAAGGACACACAACCCCGGAAAGGGGCTCTTGATGAAGTACCAGTACCATATGCAAGCCTGTCATGAGTCCCTGAATTCATTTCTCCTTTGATTCTATGAGCCACTCTTCTATCATTCCAATCAGTTGCACTAGTTTGCTCAAGTTTTAATGGTAATGCTTGCTTGATCACATATAAATAAAATTATACATGTAAATAAATTATACATATAAATAAATTATACATATAAATAAATTATACAAGGCTAAACCAAGCCAGAAGCAATTTTTACGCTACCATTATATTGTCACAATACAAGTGGAAGTTATTATTCACATTTTTCTGTAATTCAAATAACAAATCAGTGATGAATTAAAATCTTTTGAAATTCAAATTTTAATACCTCTTCCATTTTAGAATCAGAATATCAGTAAACATCCATAGTGTTGCACTAAATGAAACTTATTTTATCCAAAATAAAAAGATGAGTAACAGATTTTGTTTAAATATTGAAATTATTTAATAAATATTGTGTAGTAACAAAGGTTTGTAACTTTAAGTAATAAAATTCATCTCCAGATAATTCTAATTCTTATTTTTAAAAAATGAGTTTAATAAAATCAGATTGCTAAGCAGTTCTGCTTCTCGATACCCTCTCAAAGAAATGAAAGCATATGTTGGAGAAGGACATGTATGAATCTTTACAGCAGACTAATTCTTTACAGGCTCAAACTGGAAACAAAATATGCGTCATAGGAAGTGAAGAAAAAAATTGCAACATATTCATACAACAGAATAATTATCAGCAGTAACATGAATGTGTCTCAAAAGCATTAGGTAAACCAAAATAAACCAGAGGCAAGAGTGTACATAAATATATATTTATATATATGTGTGTATATATATATTTCAACTCATATAAAGTTTCATTAACTAAGACTAATCTGTAAGGATAAAAAAATCAGAGCAGTGCTTCCCTCAAGAGTTACTTCTGAGAAAGGGACATAAGAAATATTTAAGCAGCTGTGAAAACACTCTGTATGTTAATGATGTATTTTTTTAACTCAAACTGTACATTTATGTTCTCTATGTTTTGATCTATGCACAATAAATTTCAGTAATAAAAATGTCAAGAATCATTGGGATGCATCAAGAACAAGAAACCAAACCACTCCATTGATTTTTATGATGAAGACATTGAAAATGCTTGGCATCATTACTAGGCTCTAGACCCTTGAGTCTTCTGTAGTACACACACACGTGTGTGTTTATGTGCCCACGTGTGCACATTTTTATGAGTGTGCTTTCACTGAACCTGCTATCATTGAAGGTTCTGAACCCACAGTTCAGCTCAATGGCCTAGAGCTCCACCTTGCAACTACAGCTATTGCTAATGTCACTAGTGGTACTCCCTAGTACAGCTCTACATGTCAAGTACAGCTTGCTTTCATCAAGTCTGGCACCTGTGCGATTGATGAGCAAAATTCAGGTCACATATCTACATCCTCAGGTAGTTCTTACCCCTGTACTCTGGAGACATTATTGAAGCATCCCATAGCTCAGTGTCTGAGCTCAAGTAAGGTTTCCTCTGTATCAAGATTCATAAAGTGGGAATTCTTTAGACAGATTTTATGTTGTGGGGTCTTTGTAGAGGATTTACTTACTCTCCACAAATCTGGTAAAGCTATGAGCTCTTTTTTCTTTGCAGGTAGTACAGAATGTGTCTGAGGTTCTTCAGTGGTAGATGAGCAGAAATAATATGTGTACTTTACATATTTAGCCCAGGCTAGAAAGAATGGTCAGGGCTCTTGTACAATATTTTTCCTTTACAGTCAATCAGACACCATGGCCATCCAATTCTCACCATGCGATATCAATTTCCTAGGGAACTGTGGAATTAAAAGACTTAAAATCCTTGTCCTTGAATGATGATGTAGAGAAAACCAGTTGACAACTTGGAGCTCCATTTCAGGTGAGGAAGGTGAACTTCCATATTTTAAAATCTACTTCTCTATTATAGTTCCCTCTGTTTATCTTAATACAGCCTCCAAAAGTGATGACCAATAATGACATATATCATGTTTAAATTTAGCTATTCTTCTTACATTAGAATTATACTTTCAGTAAAAATAGAATGAATGTAGGACTAACTTAATTTTTAGTTACTTTAGTATTTATTTGTTCTTAGTGAATGTTCAAATTAAATATAAAAGGATCATTGTCTTTGAAATGCTAAAGATATTTTGAATGTGTATGCTTTTCTTTGTTTTATATATAGTTATGATTCTTAAAGTTATAAATTTTTCCCATATTATAATATTTAATATTATAAAAGTTATATTTTCCCTCATTTGTATTTTGGGTTCCAAACTGTTTGGAATCTGAACTTATCTTTGCATACAGTATTTCTTCTTCTCCAAACAATCTTTGCATTGTTCTTATCTAATTGGTAAGTGGTCATTTGCCATTCAAAGCTCAAGTCAGGGGCAGGTGTGATCCAAGCCTGTGATCCAAGCTTCACACGACACATAGGTAGAAGGATCTCAGTCTCAAGCCAGCCAGCTGAAACCCTATCTGAAAAACAATCTAAAGCAAAAAGGAATGGAAACATGCCTCAAGTGGTAGAGCATTGGCCTATTAAGTGCGAGGGCCTCATGCTCAAGCCCCAGTATAGCCAAAAACAACAGAACAAAACCTCGGTCAGAAACCCTTTCTCTAGAAGGCTTCCAAAGCAGTTTTCTGTGTTCTCTCCGCCCCTACCTTGGTATTTGTACATTATTCTGTTTTAATATTCTCTCAATATTTTAAATTGTTTCTCTACATCTCTGCCTCCCTTATTGGATTGTGACTTCTTAAGTACAAGCTCCTTTATGTCTTTCTTTTTTTTAATATCCTCTATGGCTGACATGTGAGAAGCATATTACTAATTGAATTTCATTACATTATAGTGAACTCAATAGTGCATTCCTATAACATAGAAGTAAGTACATTTTTCACTTGAACAGCATGAAATAATGTGTTTCTCATAATTCTAGATGTTATTTAAAATGTATATGATTTTATTTCATTCCCTTCCAAAACAAAACATGAAATAGAGACAGAGAATTCTATATTAAAGTGTTTATCTCCAAATTATAAAATTTTAATATTTAATTGTCTGGCTAAGAGCTTCAATCTTTCCAATTTTCTCCATTGCTCCCTATCAACTGATTTTTTTTTACCTCATCAATCCTTTCTTTCAGTACCACAGCCTCACCATTTCCACTCTACCTGCCCCCAGCCTCACCATTTCCACTCTGCCCAGTTTTTTGAATTTCCTTACAAAATCACTGACTGTCATTCTCAATCAAATGAACTATCCTTTATGTAGCTCATTCCATGTTTGTCTTCTGCTACACAAATCCAGAAAATGCTTTTATATGGAAGCATTCTAAAATCTGCTTTTTTTAATACCTGAAATGGGGTAGTTGAGTGCTAATGAGAAGTATGTTTTAAATGATCATTCCATCTCAGATAGTTGTTTTTATTCTCTTTAATCTCATGCAATTTTAAATCAATATTGGCACATTATTATAATTATTTTTACTCTAAAATGAGTTTGCCACCATCCTAAAATATTCTGCATACTACTATTCTATATTTCATCAGGAAGAGAACTCATTATTCACAGCATCTAAACTTCTTGCAGATTTGTAGTCTAACATAGTTTTAAAACAATACAACTAACATAAAATAAAATGATACAATTAGACTGTAACATTTGATATGCTTTAAAATACATATAACAATGAAACTGTGAACCCATTCAAGGAATGAGCATGTCCAGTCCTTCTCCCAAATTTTCTGAGTGCCAGTTTACAATCTGTCCCTCTGATCTCTCCTACCCTCCCTCTTCTCAGATGAATGATCTTTCTGTCATTATAATTTAATTTGTATTTTGCGTAAAATTTTTTCTTTCTGGGAGGCTTCACTCAGGGTAATGATTTTGAGATTTATAAATGCTACATGTAGCAAAAGTTTACCTTTATTCTTGAGTTGCATTCCATTTTGTGAGGTATACCACACAATTTTTATCCATTCACCTGTTGATGGAAATTTGGCCTATTTTCACTTTAGGACTGTTAGAAAGAAATGAACATCTTTGTTGATGTATTTGTTTGGATGTATGCTTTTTCTGGTCTTTGGTAGGACATAAATGACTGAATCACGTGGTAGAAATAAGTTTAACTTTTTAAGAGACTGCCAAATTGTTTTATAAGTACTTATATCATTTTCTATTCTTCTTCGCAGTTTTTAGACTTCCATTTTCCTAACACTGTTGGCAGTACACATCACCATCAGTGTTTATCTATTTTAGTAAATGTAAAGTGATCGCTTTGCATCACTGTTTAAATTTGCATCTCCATGATGACTAATAGTATTAAGTACCTTTCCAGTGCACTGGTATTTGGAATCCATGAATCTGCTGTAGTAAAGTGTCTGTTCAAATTTTGGGTCATTTTATTGAATTTAAATTTTTCTTATTGAATTTAACAAGTTCTTTACATATTCTAAAAGTGATAGTAATTCAATTTTTTTTTTCTTTTAGAAGTTGTTTTAAGGAGGCAGGGTGGTATACAGATGTAACCCCTGCACTTGGGAGACTGAGGCAGGAGGATTGAGAATTTGAATTTAGTCTTGGCTATCTAGTGAGACTCCACTCACTCCCTACCCCAAAAGTTGTTTTGTATATTCTAGATCATTTGTATTTTGATTTATATTTGAAAATCATCTTATCAATGTCTTCAAAAAAGAATTTTGATTGGATTAGACTGATTCTATAGATCAATTTGGGGAGAACTGATGCATTAATAATATTGAATTTTCAAATACTTGACACAGTATATACATGGTTTATTAATTTTCTAGGACTGCCATATTTAGGTACTACAGACTGAGTGTCTCAAACAACAGAAATTTATTGTCTCACATTTCCGTAGGCAGAAAGTCCTAAATCAAATTCTCATCAGGACTGATTCATTTGAAGGGCTGTGGAAGAAGGATTTAGGGAAAGTTTTTGTCTTGACTTATAGACAGCCATCTTCTCCCTAGGTCTCTTCATATAATCTTTCTCTTTAATGAGACTCTGTGTTTAAATTTCTTCATTTTATAAGGATACAGGTATTCTGATTTAGGTTTCACTCTGAAGATCTCACTTTAAATTGATTACATTTGCAATGACACCATCTCCAAATAAGACCACATTCTTAAAGACTGGGGTTTAGCACTTAAAACTGATGATGTAAAAAGATATAACTCAACCCCATCATGTAGCTAAAGGTGGGTGTAATGTACAGAATATCTTGGAATATCTTTCACCAGTAAATTTAAACAGTTAGCTCTCGAATCACTGGCTGACCCTTGTCACATGGCCATACAATACTTTAGTGAGTAGGAGAAAGGGCAATCCTATTACATGTCAGGAAGACAGTGACCCAAAAGTGTTTAGTGACTAGCAATAATGATCACTTGATCACCTGCAATGTTATGTCATTAATATTTCTGTAGTAAACAAAAATGAACAAACAAGACAAGATAATAGTGGTCACATTCTTTTTTTATGTAGTGGTCACTTTATATATATATTAAATATTATTCTTATTTCTTTTGAATTCATTATAGTTGTAGAAAAATATAAGGATATAATGACAATGATATTTTGTTGGTTATATTTATGGAATTTACATTAATCAAAATTACAAATGTTTCTAGATGAAGGCAAATGTCTTATTTAAATATCCAAGCGCAGAAACAATACAACCAGTTGGTGAGCAAATGAAACAAACAGTTTTTCAAAGAAGTACAAATGGCCAATAAATACATGAATAAAAGCCATAAAGGAAATGCAAGTCACAACTACATTGAGATTCCATCTCTCCTTAGTCAGCATAGTTATCATCAAGAAAACAAACAGCAAGAAATGCTGGTAAGGATGTGGTTGAGAGGAAAGAACCCTCATACACTATTAGTGGGAATGTAAATTAGTCTATTCTTCACTGGCAGTTGGGTCAGTGAGAAAACTTTAGTCATTGCTGTTTTAACCACATGGGAGTGAAAGTCAGTGACAGTTGGTGAAGTACTTGGAAATTGATAAAGAAATTCCCAGAAATAATGAAGTAAGCCCTCTGCATGAACAGATAGAAGAAATCAGTATGTGAGTTCCTCAAAAAGCTAAAACTGGGACTACCATGTGATTATGTTATCCCACTGTTGGGTGTATACTGTAAGGACTCAAAGTTAGCAAAACATAGAGATACCTTCATACCCATTACATATGATCCTTACTGCACTATTCACAATATTCAGGTCATAGAATCGCTCTAAGGTGACTATCACAGGTGAATGGATAAAGAATATATAGTATACATGATATATATGTGTGTGTATCACACATACACAAATATAATAGAAATAAAGAAAAAACACAATTACATCATTTGCAGGAAAATTGATGGAACTTGAACTGCAGATCATCCTGTTAGGTGAAATAAGCCAATCTAACAAACACAGGGATTGCATGTTTTCTCTCATATGCAGAATATAGATGTACAAAAACAAACATGGGACTAGTTCAGCAATAGGGAGAGACCCACAAGAAGAGAGAGGGGGGACAGATGAGGGTGAGGGGAGAGAATATGATCAAAGGACATAATATGCAAATATGAAAATCTTATAATGAAATCCATTATATTTTAGGATTAATAAAAGCGCTAAGCCACATGAATTTCCACTGATGAAGAGGCTTAAGGAAATGATAGTGAAACTAAATCATATTAGGACTTAGAAGGGCATTAAATAAAAGGCCATTTTCTTGGAGAATGTGACATTCTTTATTACATTATTAGATATTTAATTTCTAATTAAAACAAAAACTATCAATGTGAAATGACAAATAATACAACATACATGTTGGAAAAAGAACTTTTAAAAGTTAACCTATCTTATATGGTTATACTCTGTTGAAACTTACCTCTTTTAATATTATTGCATTTTATTGTCTGGCATTTCTTTATTGTTGTGTTGGGTGGGGGTACATTATGGCATTTAAAAATGTTCTTACAATGTTTAGTATTAAATTTCAGGACAAACTTTTGCTTGTCTTTTCATGGTTTGGGCACTACCATAATAATAGCACAATAACTCAATGACCCAAAGCAGTCTTCTGTTATTTTTCTTTTCTTTAATATTGTTAGCTACAAATGTGTCCTTGTTTATGTATTGATATCATCTATCACAAAACCAATTTCTGTAGGTGTATATGTTCCTGTGTTTTTAACCTTAACTTATTGTTACTAAAAAGTTATTAAAAGTGATTCCTTGTCTGCCTAAAGATCCACTCTACCCATAAAATAGTGAGAACCACAAGCAATAATACTATAAAAATATTCCCAGGAATATTTATACACAAATACAATGGGAGTAAGGAAAATAGGAAATATTTCTCCAAGTATAGAATGTTTCAAAGAAATTTAGACTTGCTCAGGGCTTGATTTAGAGAAAGTTTAGTATTAAAAGCCCATTTAATTTTGTAATATATATTCTTTATTATACACTCAAACTGAAACCATTCAGTGATTGAGTCAGAGAGAGGACACTATTTAGTAATAAATTTAGGAAGAGGATGTTTTTAAGTGTTTCCTAAAAAGCTAGAAAACATACAGAAATATATAGAGAAATATATATTCAAAATATATGGAAGGAGAAATATTTTAAGTTGTACAGAAATGTATGCAGATATGGTTTTCCATCACAACACATATAATATGTGAGATATATTTAAGTTTGTATCCAATAGTTATTAAATTAAAGGTCAAAATGATAAAATTATAAAGAGAATGACCTTTAATCAGTTAATACACATCTTACAGTGGTACTTTGGCCTTCATTTGCATAACAGGGAAGTATCATGATTGGTGCAGACCCTTGTCCCCTTCATCTTCTGGCTATATAAGCAGTATGCTCAAGTCACTTTTTCAGCATCTGGGAGAGACCATGCTTGCTTCCCTTCTGATGTTATACATCAGATTTCAATAAAGACTTTCTCTCAAGTGGTCTTGCACACCTTTGCTGAACATGTAACTGAAGAAAAAGAAGAAAAGAAGCAGCAGTGGCTTAGTGCCCTAAGCAGCAGGGCAGCGGTGAGACCAGCAAGCTAAGTGACCTGAGGCAGCAGGGTGTGTGGTGTGTTTGCAGGGGCAGGAGACACGAAGGCATCTGCTGACAACAGAAAATACAGGCAGGACACAGAGAAAATAAAACTGACAACAGTTACACCTCCCACTGCAGGATCTATAACACTTATGGCTCCCTATACAAAAGCCTTAGCTGAGGCCTGAATGCCATAACACCATTCTAACTACCAAAGGCCCAGGACCGGCTGCTGCTTCCTACTGTGATCTACTCTCCCTTGCAAATACTACCAAGGACAAAGAGGAACAGGAGGAGCTTCTCTTTGCCTACCTACAATTTCTATCTTCAGCAAAAGGACCCCAAGCAGCTGATTTGTAACATATTGAGACGCATCCTTGAGAAGTGTAGGAGGAATAGCTGGGTCAGTTAAGAAACTTCAGTCACTGCTCTTCTCAGTGTCTTTGCCTGAATAAATGACAAGTCACATGGGACTGAAAAAGGGTTGGTGGGGTGAGTCAAATGGTAGAGTGCCTGCCAAACAAGAGCAAAGCCCTGAGTTCAAACCCAGTACAGCCAAATAAACAAAGCAAAACAGAACAAATGGTGGTTGATGTAGTTGGAAATTGCTTAGGGAAATTTCCAGAAATAATGAAGTAAACCCTCTAAAGCAGGGAAAGTTGAATTTTGTATTCCTCACTTATTAGGATAATTCTACCATCATTCCACAAGCCTCTAGCTAAATTGCCTTCTTTCTAGAACAAGGCTGTCTCCACTTTGTGCCTCTCCCTAGACTACAGTACAGTTCTCCAAGCTTCCTGCTGAACAATTGTACTTGGGTAAACTAAAGGACGTGCTCACACCTCTTTTATAAAAATTACTTTATATGGTACCTGAAAGTTATTCTTGGGTTGATTTTTTTGTTTATTTATCTTTCTGAATTTTTTATTACTTTATCTCTATCTTTTATTAGTAGGTAGAACTAAATGAATTTCTTTCTTTCCTTTTTGGTAGTACTGGGGTTTGAACTCAAGGCCTTGCAATTGCTAACAGGTACACTACCACTTGAACCACTCTACCAGCCCAATTTTTATTTTTGAATTTCTTTTTGGTAGAACTAAATGAAAAAAAAAATTAAATAAAAATCAAGTATGCAATCAATGATATTCAAGGACAAATTAATAGGCTTAAAGTAAAATTATGATAATGAAAAATAACTGCAGGTTTGCAATGCACTTTATTGCTATGTAGTTGTCATAATATTGACATAAATCATCTTGATCAGTATGGAACATTAGAAGCTTAAACAAACAAGCTAGCAAACAAAAGCCTACCATAACAGGGAAAATACCTGAGAAAAATTCTAAACAAAATCTAGTATGTATATATATGCAGAGATTAAAGAAATACATTTATAGTAGTTTTGGACACCATAATCAAAACTTGCTCTTATTTCTTGATCAGATTATTTAAAAATAACTTGAATCAGTAAATCTTGCTGAAAATTCACAATGTGCTGTAATCTGTTTTCCAAATTGACTGGCAAAATATGTATGAACCATAAAACAGATTATTCAATGCTTTATTCAAAGATGCTTCTGCTAAAAATCCAGTTATTCAGATCTGTGACTATGACTAAAGGGACAGCTATAAAGCTGACATGACTTTTTAAATCATATGAACTAAAAATAATCCCATAATTAAAGAAAATTGGATCTGTTTTTCACCGTACTTTTGTTTTATAGGAGCATCAACCATCTCAAATATTCCCTACCAGTTTGGTATGGTGATGTCATTAAAATAAACACTTTTTTTAGAACTTGTTTACACAAAACTTCCATGTAATTTTGTAGATTACTGCTGTCCCTCAGAATTTCACTGTTCAATGAGTAGTTAATTAATGTCTTGTCATTTATTATTGAATTTCAACCTTGATCAGGATTTCTGGGATTTGCTTTGGTTAGCAATCCCTGACCTAACCTTCCTACATAGTCACCATTTTCCCATTCATTTCCTCTGTTCTAAATAGATTTGCATTCCTCATGAAATTCCCTTCTGCTTGGGGGCCTTTGTTCTTATCTCAGTAGCAGATATTTTACTAAGATGGCTACATAATGGGCCTAGCATAGTGACTAGCACACATGGGTTGACCAGTGGTCCTAGTTTTCCCAGTTTCCTAGGACATGAAATTTTCAGTCAGAAAACAAAACAGAGGAAAAAAACAAGCAAATTATGAAGATTTTGTCCCTCCAAACATGCTCTGTAGTCAATACAGGTAAAATTCTTCTACACTTCTCTTTTTTAACTTTTCTTAACTGACATGAACAAAAGATATTCCGTATTCCCTAAAGCATTTGAAAGATTTGTGCTCTTGAAATCCCCTTCATCTAAATGCTGCAGTCTCCTCATTTAAATCACTGCACTGGCCCTGAGCATTTGTACAAAGCAGGAAGTGGTTGTTCTGACTGAGAACTGTTGCTTATAGACTTCTAAGCCTGCCAGTGTGCAGATATAAAAAGAATCGCGTTTAAATCTGAACATTTTAATGTACAAGTACCTGTAAAATGAAGCCTACTTATAGCTTAGTTATTGGAGTCCAGTGAGGAAAAAAGTATAAAAGTCAAAAAACATTATATCCAATTATTATGGCTAGAAAATTATTCAATTTTAGACTGTTTTACTTTGCTTTTGTTTTGCTGTTTTTTTCCATTTAATGATGCAAGACCATTGCCTAGATGTTTTGTTCTCCTTTGGCTCAGGGGAAGATCGTAAGGTTAAAAGCAACTTCTATTTTTGGAGACTGGTTTCTGAAGCAATGCTGGAGGGATGGGACAGAAAGAGCAGTGAGAGGAAGTCCTGTGATGGATAGACGTGCAAGGTCTGCCACATAACTTGCAGGGCCCAGTGCAAAGTAAAAATGTAGGACCTCTTGCTTAAAAAGCAGCAAAAATGCTTTTCCTTTTTTTCATGCTTTCTTTCTTACTCAGGTCTGATAGTTTAAAGTTTGCTCTTAGTAACAACCTCACTTAGCACCAAAGTACACACTGGAAATACAAACTCTCACAAATTCCTAGGCTTCATTCAGTGACTATGTTCATGGGGCATGCCTCTCTTCACATTTGCATCCAGGCCCCCAATGGGAGCGTTGAGGGTATCTGTGGTCACTGGATGGAGATTAGGAAGCCAGTTGTCTAGAACCTACTCAGAGGAGGCAAGGAGACCCCCAGGCCACCCTGTGTTTCTTTGTGCTCCAAGGCTCTAGTGCATGGTTTATTCTCTTCAAATATCACTTACCATATACAAATTCAAAGATGAAATTACTGACGCTGTTAAAACACCACCCAAACAGCATTGAATCCCAAGCCTCTTGTATTTGGAGTGCTGTCCAACTGCGCTGGGTACATAACCATAGAGCTTCTCCTGGGAGGAGAAGGTTCCCATGACTAGGAAGTGGGAGAGGGAGGGTTATGTGCCAGGAGAATAAAGCCACTCAAATCTGTTCCTGATAGTAATGCTCAATAGGGAAAGAAACTCCAAGGAGATGGATGTGGAGTACATTTAGAGAGATACTACTTTTTCTGAATTTCAAAACTATGAAAAAATTTTCTTGCTTCAATTTACAAAGGGTCATGTGATCTGACATATTTTACATGTCAACGCTAATGAAACCTGAACACGACAGGCTCTGCCAAGTTTTGGACAAGATTCTTGTCCAATACTAGTGAGAGGAAGTACCACCATATAGACAGCTTTTTTATTTCCAAGCATTCAGACAGGGTGGGAAACACAGGATTAAAGCAAGATTTAATGAAAATGAAACAGTATAATTTTTCTTATACACAGAGTTTGTTAGTAATTTAGAAGATGTTTCTACTTTATTAGAATTTTTTTTATTTTGGC
Source organism: Castor canadensis (assembly GCF_047511655.1). Lineage (NCBI taxonomy): Eukaryota > Metazoa > Chordata > Mammalia > Rodentia > Castoridae > Castor > Castor canadensis. The sequence goes on along the minus strand of NC_133399.1, from coordinate 71,603,839 downwards.
AGTTCTGGGGTTTGAATTTAGGCAGAGACTCTACCACTTGAGCTAGTTCACCAATCCCTTTGTCAGAAATGTTAATATCTTATTACTTATATAAATAACCATTAATATTAATATCACAAATTTATTGTGTTATTATTAAGCACCTGATATTTTTGTATTATTTTGTATTCACTAAAATATAAACCTTATAGCAGTCTTGTAAACGATGTAATAATATTATTTATCTTCCTTTGACATATGAGAAGTATGAAGACAGAGATTAATTGACTGCTGAAGGTCGTCCTGTTCCCCATTGTAGAGTCAAGATTTTCACTATTATGGATTGAACCTAGGTTCTTGCTTTTGCTAGGCAAGCAGTCTACCACTGGAGCTACACCTCAGGTTTTTTTTTTTCATGACTCCAGAAAAAGCTGTGATTATAGTCAGTCATAAATCACCATGCCTAGCTTAGAATCAGGATTTGGCTACAAATAAACAGGTTATAAAACCTGTCATACTAACTATTAATTTGCCTACATATAAAAGAAACTGAGGGTCTATCATAAACATATTTTAATGTTTTGGATATTTGGCCTCAATTGAGAATTAATGGCAGAAATAGAATATGACTTGGATTTTGAAAACTTTGAGTATAGATTTGAAATTGCTTTTAGTATTTGAAGAGTGTGAGAGACACAATAAAGAAAATATTATAGAATTTATTAATATGAGCCTATAGTATTTGTTTATAATTTAAAGTCTGGCTTTATCAGCCAAAATGGACCTATTGAAAATAGGAGATAAATATATCTTATAATGGTTTACAGAATAATTTACAATTTGGTTGATCAGAATATGTGTACATCTGAATATTCCTCATATATACAGTTTGACCTAATTAATTCTATAGATTTGAAGAGAAGAAAGCTGCAAAATATTTAGGCTCAATCTCATCAATTTCATTGACGATTATAAACAAATATACTGAGTTAGAAATAATGTGTGTAGGTTACCTTAATAACAAATAAAACAGAATTATTTTGACATTTTTTGTATTTTTTATGGACATTAGCTCACATAATTAAAGAAATTAGCAAAAGGTGGCTAAATGATAGTCTCTATATTCTATCCCAACATTTAAAAGTTAATAGAACCTGAAGCCCCGTTTAGTGGACATTCACTATTTGACTACCCAGCATCTCTGCTAACAGCACCTAAAATGGCTAGTTTTCCCCATGCTCAATCTCATTGGCTTCAGAAGTGGATCAAATGATCACCTGCATAAGCAGCACACAAAGGCCTCAGAAACATAGGTGGTTCAATGACAAGCACATGATCTATGTTGGTCCAATCAGAGTACATCTTAGGTACTGCTATACTATCTGGACGGTCTCTTCTCTTCAGGGCTGCATTTGAAGATCTGTGCATTGGTTTTCTATTACTGCATAAAGTATCACAAACTTAGTGGTTTGGAATATTACCCCTTTATCAACTCAGAGATTCCATGGGTTAGAAGTCAGGAGTTTAGGCACAGGTTAATTGCATTGTGTTCAAGTGGTTCACAGTTGCAATGAAGGTTGCACGTAAGAATGTGATCCTTTCTTAGGCGTCAGGTCTGCTTTTGTGTTCATTAATGTTGTGGGTATAGAATTCATTGTGATTTCCATAGTTGGGATATTGTCTTTCTGATGACTCATCCCTTTCTTTAAGGGCTCATCTTATTAGATCAGTGTGATAGTTAATTTTATGTGAAAACTCGACTGGGCCACAGTGATCAAATACATAGTCAGACTGTATCCTGAACATTTATGTGAGTGTGCTTTGCATGAGATTGACCATCACATTGGTAGGACTCTCAGAAAGAAGATTGCCCCCACAGTGTGAGTGGACCTTGTCCACTCAGACTGGAAGACAAATATGTTTCCCACAACCAATGGAAAGATTGAACCCTCATTCCTATGGCTGAGATCCCTGTTGTTTTTGTGGTGGAGAAAATTAGATGATGATTGGAATTCTGTGTTTGAATGGATTCTGCCACCATTTGCATCTTCTACCAATTCTTGCAAAAAAACCCTCTTATTTACATGTGTGAGGTATTTTGCCACCAGATGTGCTTCCAAAGGCTAATCTCTAGCATAAGATTGTTGCTATAAATTATTTGGCAAATTTCATTTTGCCTAGAATGTACAGTCAATTCAGACAAAGACAAATTTAATGATTTCCCCAGGAGACATTTTTGGCAAAATTACATTTTTTAAATTTCATTTGAAGCAACTCCAAGTCCATAGGTTAATATTAGCCAACACTTCTCTTTCGTTTCAGACTTGTTTTTACAACAGTGTGATTGCTGTAGTCAAAGGGTGATTCTTGGACAAATATGCAAACACTTCAGGAATTTCAATATAATGCAAACAGAGCATGAAGCAGAGTTTAACAAATGGCACAATTAATTCAGTGCAATACCATGCATTAAATTAGTCGGCATAGTTTTGAATAAAACAATAACTGAATCTCTTTTTAATAAAACTGTTTGGTAAGTTTGAGCATCTTTATATGAACCGCCTATAATTGTCTGTGATTTTGATTAAGAATAAATATTTTAAGCAATTTTGGAAGACTCATTATATGCCTTTGCCTTTGTAGTTGCGTAGCTCAATAAGAAAATTAGTAAGAATACCTTAATAAGAAAATTAATAAATTATAAAATCTATTCATTTTTTAACAACAAAAAACTAATGTTCTTTTTACTGTTATCTCCAGGATGTTTTTTCCATTTTCAAGAAGAAATCATTTTTTTCTGAAACTATTTTAAGAAAAAAGGAAGTACAATCCATACTGCATGAATCATGAAATATTCCCTTTACTTCATAAAATCACATAAACTCATCATATTTATAATATTTTATCCTTAAACCTTCATTTCATTAGTAGTGGAGAATTCAAATAAAAAAGTCCATGTTCATATAACATAAAAATATATGAATAGATATACATATTTAAACATGCATGTGTTTGCATACACACACACACACACACGTGTAAGATGTCCCAACACCCAAGAAGATTTCCATAGATGAGTGGCAAATCCACTGATAATTATTGAAAATATATTTTTACCTAGAAAAAATGTTCTGAAGTTGATTTCAAGAGTAACTAATACTCATTAATAAATACTTTAAGTTGTGCCATATTAATGCACTAAATCAATTGAATACTGTTACTACTGTTGAAGTGTATCTTGATTTCTTTGTAACTGAAAAAGTTAGAAAAATTTTCCTTCTACACTGTATGATGTTGCAACAAGCAGATTGATTTCAGAGCTGTGGCAGCAGCAGTAAATCCATAAGCATTCATTCAATAAGAAACTCAATAAAAATAATGCCGGGAGCAATATGGTCAATTTCTAGATAAGAGCTCTCCATTTAATATGCAATATTTAAACTGAAGACTGTATTGCCTGATTCTTTTAAAAATTTAGATGGTAATAATATAAATGCATACCTATACAGGGTCCATATGTGCAGGCAACCATATTATAGATGATAAGATTCCAGATAACACCAACTTATGTTTCATTTAAATACAGAGTAATAATGTTAATGATTTCAGCTGTGGATGTGAGACTTAAGATCATGGCTCCACAGATTCCTGGATCTATAGCCTAAGGCAAATTAGATAAACTCTAAGCTTCATGGTTCTCATCTATAGCAGGGGGTAAATATCATTTCTACTTAGAAATTGGACTGAAGATAATAATGAAACGAGCTATGCCATGTGGCTAAACTAATGCCTGACACATCGTAGAGGCTCTATGAATATTAATTACTATGCTGCTTATTTATTGCTTTATAATTAACTGCACCAAAACTTCATGATTTAAAACAAATGATGCTTATTTAGCTTTTAATTCCAGAGTCAACAATTGTGCAGGATTCACCTGAATAGTTAGTCTGCTTCTGAACTGGGCATGCATTTACAGATTGCTTCCAAAGTGGATTTGCTCTTTTTTAAAATCCAGTAGATTAGCCTGGGCTTATTGGCAGGCCTGTTCAGAGTTTTAAGAGAGTAAGAGAAAAAGTGTTGAGACTTCCGGAGTCCTAGTTTCAGAACTGGCACAATGTCACTGCTGTTAATAATAATAGGCCAAAGCATGTCAAAAGAACCAATCCAGGCTATAACAATGAAGAAATAGACTCTGTCACTTGACATAGCATTGGTTGTAAAGTATTGTGATCATGTTTTCAATCTTCATGTCCAGAATTGTTATTTTTCTCTGTATTTTCATATAACAGGTGTGCAGTAAATGAATATTGAATGATACATTTGTTCTATAATTTATGCATGCTGATATATAACATTTAGAAATGGAAAAATAGAAAAATTATTTGTTCATTAAATGAAATAAACTTACAGGGTTGTGGAACACTTGAAGTAACTTTTGAAATTGATAATTTAATTATATTTTTAGTAAATTGTTAAAGAGAGCTCTATTGAAATTGACCTTCTTCATGGCAATAGAATAACTTAGTTCAAAGGACTGGAACATCAGGTCTCCTACTCACTTGTGCAATATTCTTCACTTTTGCAAAAGTCATTATGAATTTGAGTGTTAACAATTTCAAATCTTCAAAAATAACACATTGATGGAACAAATTAGCAATAAGTAAGTAATGGTCTATTTGTATATTGTATGAAAATACATTTAATTTAAATATGATATTTATTTTCTAACTTTCCATTGCACTGAACATCCTGTTCCCTATTTTACATGGAAACTAAACAAGTATTATTAAATTTTCAAAGGGATATTATGGATCTTTTGATTAAATTTGTAATAAAAATGTAGAGTGTGATTTAAAAGGGAAATAACTGTCTCTTTAGAAAAACTGAAAATGAAATCAAAATTACTATACAAGCAACATCAAAATACCACATGATGATGGATAAAGATGACATTTACAAGGTTTGGTAATGCAGAATAGTAAAGTTTACAGGAGATTAATCTAATATTGGGGACATATCATTTTTCACAGCAGGCAAATCATAATTCAGCTGTCTCCCCCTGACAAGGTCAAAATTTACCACCATGCACACTCAAATGCTGCAGCTGGAGCAGTTTCATCACATCCTAAATCAGGTTCTGTATAATTTCATATACAAAATCAAATTCTGTGGAAAGTATCTGTCCCTAATATATTAAAAAGAAAAAATAAGACAAACATGGGAAACTTTATGTTCAACTATTACAGAAAAAACTCTAGTTTGATACATAATTAATCAGAATTATCAGCAGCTGGGTTTCATCCATATTTCTGGGAATTACAATGCAAAACAAAGCCAGCTGTTTCTTTCAGGATATCAAGTCCATTACTATCTCAAGAGCTACTCTGATTAAGGCTAACATGTTGTGATCACTTTCATCACTTTGCAGCTGCTCTTACAGTGTTTAGATTTTAAAATCAGCATATGCTGTATATTCAGAAACCTAAGTAAACTAAATTCACATCTGTGTTTTTTAGACGGTTCCAAAACTAATTGGCATGTGTTCACCAATATGGTAGGTATTTTTCTTCACTCCCATCACCAGCTGATGGATGTTTTTTAATGAGGTAGATAGATTTTGAGTAGGAGTTAGGTTCATTGCTTAGAGATTTGTGAATTAACCTAGAACATCTTACAGAGTTCATGGCACTTGGAATATGAAAATGAGTTCAAGAATTGTCATGTAGTGGACACCAGAAGACACTAGATATAATGAAAAGGCAATGCTAGTGTTCACATTCTGTATTTGGAAATGGCGTTAAATGATGCTGATAAGTTCAGAACTTACTTGTTCACTGTGTTCACTACAACATTCTGTTTCTTAAAAGATCTTCTGATTAATTTCAAATGAGAAACTATGGTGCTATTTACTTCAAATATCTAGTTTTTGTTATAATCAAGAAAACTTGTTTTGGTTAAAAACCAGGACTATATGTACAGTTGTTTTCTCAACATCATCATGCCAGACTATAATTAAGCAGCTCATATGTTGAATATGTTATTCAATAGACTACTTATTCTTTTAATAACCCATTGCAATCATGTCCTTCTCCAAGATGTTTATATAGTAAATTGAAGGAAAGAAAGGTTAAATAGGCATCTTACCCTTCAAAATAACTCTACTAGTGATGGAGACATGGCTCAAGTGGTAGAGCACCTGCTTACCGAGGGTGAGGCTCTGAGTTCAACACCCAGTACCAAAATAACAACAAAAATATTACTCTACTACTCATATTTAAGGCACCCTCCATTGTGCTTATGCGGAAAACTACTTCTCTTGAATATTCCGTTGTTTTCTTCACTGGATGCTCTGCCTATCGACAAGCACAGTTGCATAAAATCTTGGACTAGGGCTGTAGTTAAGTGACAGAGCTCTTGCCTGACATGAACAAGTCCTTGGGTTTGATCTTCAACACCACGATCACAATCAATCAACAAACCCAATCAATCAATAAAACCTACTTTAAACCTATTATTGATAGTAACATCCTTTTCTTTTTACTAAGGCTTCTCAAATATAAGCATGAACAAAGTGCACATTAGTTAACTCTATTTCAGAACTTTTTTTCTGTCTGGGAGTCGAAGGAAAACGAAATATACTTATAAACAACTACTTCAGGCAACAAAAATCTATATTTTCAAAGCATCATTCTAAATTCCTCACTATTTTGCCTGCTTTTTGAATACTACTGTATCCTACTCTGCTACTCATCTATTAGCATTTTTTCTAGTAAGTTGCTAGAAGGAATGTAAGATGGTATAGCTGCTATGGAAACAGTATGGCAGTTCCTCTGAAATTGAGAGTGGAAGTGCCATGTAACCTACAAATTCCAATTCTGGATATATATCCAAAATAGTTGAAAGCAGAGATTCAAAGAGATCATTATACATACATGTTCATAGTAGCATTACTTACGGTAGTTAAAAAGGTAGAGCAGCCTAAGTGTTTATTCACAGATGAATGGATAACCCAAATGTGGTATACTCATGCAGTGGAATATTATTTAGCATTGAAATGAAAGAAATTCTGATACATTTTATAGAATGGATAAACCTGTAGTCATTATAATGAGGGAGGTAAGCTGGTCACAAAAGAACAAGTACTGTAGATGAGATACTTAGAGTAGCCAAATCACAAAGACACGAAGAAGAATGGTGACTGGGGGAAAAGAAAATGTGGAACTATCACAATGGAGTAAAAATATTTACAAGATCTAGTTATATGATGTTTTAAAAACACAAAGCATAAAATACATGAAAAATTTTAAATAGCCACAAAAATAATATACCAATCCAAACAAAGCTGGGAAAGATACAATAATATGCCCATCTACTGAGTTCCTTTTCTGCATAGCTCTCTCTTCTCCAGTATTCTACTGAGTGTACAATAGTGACCATGGCTTTTCCAGATATTGGCTGGATCCAGGTTCTTCTTGGGTTACCCCACCTTGAGCTATGGTCTGGGCATTATTTTCAACAAGTAAGATAAGCATCCATATGTATCACCTGATTATTTCCTCTTTCAGTAATTGCTATTTTTTTGTTGCTCAATGACCAAAGTTCTCAAAATCAGTGTTTACTGTATTTTATCTTGTTTTTTTTAATAGCTATCTCACCTAAGAGTAAACCTAGTCCTCACTATTCCAAGTTGAGTCTCATGTGGGTTTCTTATAACAAAAGTTTAATGTGTTCAAACTAATATGGAAATTATTATAGTAAATAGCAGGCTGCATAACTCAAATATGCTGCAATGTCATGACTGTTGGGCAACCTGTAGCAAATACACAGGTATTGCAGGTTGGATAGATGCATACCTTTCTTATTTCAGAGAAGGAATTTGCTAAACTGTCACTTTTAATAACTTTGAAAGGCTGTATTCCTCCATAAGTTTATAGTTCTAGAAAGGCATTTGTATTGAACTAGAATGACATGTATTAATGTATTGGTGGTTCCTTGAGGCTTATAATAATATACTATAAAAATAGAGATGATTTTAGGCAAAATTGGATGTTTAATAAGCAGAAACAATAATAGCAACAAAAAGAACTCACAAAAAGCCTCCAGTATTAGAAAGCTAATCACACCATCATTTCCTCCTAGGGCTCATGTCTCAGATACCCTTAAAAGATATACCATTGACCATTTTCTTTGTGTGTGTGTGTGTGTGTGTGTGTGTGTGTGTGTGTGTGACAGGGGGTAAAGAATGGGAAGAGTGGGAGAGGAGAGAGAGAGAGAGAAAGAGAAATAAACAAAATGTTGAGAATAGATTTTTTTATGTGATTACTAGCACATAGATCTGACAGTAATCAAATTTTCCAGAAATCTATTCTTCTTCTTTTCTTTTTTCAGTTCTGGGGTTTGAACTCAGGGTCTACACCTTGAGCCACTCTACCAGCCCATTTTTGTGATGGGTTTTTTCAAGATAGGGTCTCACGAACTGTTTGCCCAGGCTGGCTTTGAACCATAATCCTCCTTATTTTGCCTCCTGAGTATCTAGGATTACAGGCATAAGCCACCAGCACATGGCCAGAAATCTATTCCATTTTGACAAAAATATATTGCTGATAAAATTCTGAAGCTTGGTCTGAAAAGTCGGTGACTCATCAAAACAAAACAGTTCTTAGGATCTCAAGTGTACACTAAAGTAGGCTGCAATTAATTTTCATTCCCCAAGAGTGGGATACTCTCCTTTGTCCAAAGTGATGATAGAGGATTATAGCCAGGAAAGAAAATCTCACTAGGCAAGTCAAAGCCACTAAGATCAAGGGAGAATATATTTCCATTGTGTAAGATATTTTCTTCATTAAGAGTGAGAATGTCTTTCACCACCTGTCCAAGTGTATTTCATATGACATTGTTATGGTTCAATGTCTACTGTGTGTTTCTCATTTTTTCCTAATTAGAAGCTTTTATTGTTATCATTGCAATCCTGTTCTTGGTCACTATTGTACATTGATAGAATCTTGTTTTTAATTCATTAGGTCCACTTCAAGTGCTGATGAGGAAGACTAAAAATCATCCTGCAATCTTGGACTCTGAGCTGAATACATTATCACTATTACACGTTGGCTTGGCTTCTTCAGGGAGGGAAGAAGTACAGTGTTGAGGGAGGAAGAATGCAGTTTTTGATCACCATTGCACAGATATTGTCAGGGATTGAAAGCTGACCACAAAATGCAACCTCTTCTATATAAGCACAGGTAGGCTACATTTCACCATCTCATTTCCATTTAATTTTGGCATTATATTTACATAGTAGACAATTTAATGTCAGTGTAAAGTGATTTGTGGTAATGTAGGTTGTGGCTTTTAAAGCAGACACACATATCTCTACATATTATCTCCCTCTAAAATAGATATAGATACAACCAGACATTAAAAGTTGAAGGAAGCACATGACAAAAGCAGAGTGAATTCTTGAGTCACTACATGGAGCAGATCCATTTGTCTATTAAGGTTGTGTTCCTAATTATTCTGGCAGGAAGCAAACTCCACTAATTTTCAGCTTTCATATATTTTTCTATTTTTTGTAGTATTTAAGACTTTTATAGTTAAGGAAACCTAAATTCTAACAATTCCTCTCTGATGTCAAAACCTTGAGAATCTGTTGCATATATGTACCACAGTATTTATGTAAGAATGTTCAAAGTAGAACAGTATATACAAGCAAAAATGTAGCAACAACTGACTATCCTTTAATAGGAGAATAAATAAATTAGTAAATAGTTATACTTTTAAGCAGAATATGGTACATCTATTAGATATGTATGTTACATAAATAACATACATGAATATAATATTAATATGAATATAATATTAATTATATTCATTATCATTCACAAATCTTAAAAACACGTGATTATGTGATAAAAGTCAAATTCAAAACACAACTGTGTTAGCTTTCCATTGCTGTAACAAAATATCTGATATAATCAACTTAAAGAAGGAAAGCTTATTTTTTTTCACATTTTTGAAAGTTCAAGTCCCTGGCTGTGTGGCATTTTTGCTCTCCAGCATTTGGCAAGGCAGTATATGGTGGTGGGGAATATTGGTGGCATGACCGCCTCACCTCATTATGACCAGGAAGCAAAGAAAGGGGCCAAGATCCCAATATCATTTTCAATGACATGCCCCAAATTACCAGAAAACTTCTCATTAGGCTCCAACTCTTAAAGGTTCTGTAACCTCCCATTAGTGTCACAGGTTTAAAGCAACACATTTACTACATGTGCCTTTGGGGAACACTTACCCAAACCTTAGCAGTAGCTTACAGTAGAATATCATTTTTAAAGCTAGTAATGAGCATGACTAAAACCCTCAATGTTTAGAGTTATATACATAAGTGAACAAATTATAAAATAAATATAAGAAATTGATAAATATAAAATTGGATAGTGGGAAAAAGCTTACCAACACAGGTTTTTGGTGTTAGTTCCTAGATTACGTTGATTTCACAGGTGTGTATAATAGTACCTATTTAATAATCTACACATGTTGCATATTTTCTTTGGGCTTAGCAGATGTTATATATGAATTTTATATAGTATTATACAAAAAGCAAGCAAAAGTTTTGAAAAATGAAACTATTGAGAATGAAACAAACTACATTTGCTATCTTCTGGCTCTCCCTTTGCAACTTCACTTTTTCAAATGCAAACTGCACATTCCTACAATACAAACCATCAAAGCTCATAGTGTGAGGGAAATGGGTGTGAAAAGCCATCATTCATGAACCATATGGAAAGCTGCAGAAGAAACTACACTGTGGCAGATAAGAATTCAGTCAGAAAGTCAATTCAAAGTCTAGTCTTGTCCCAGAGGAACAGAAAATTTTAACTTTCTTATTTTCTGTTCTTACAGGCTTTGAAATAAAAGCAAAGATATTTTTGGTTTAACAATCCTATATATAAAATGTCAAGTACAAAAAACAATCTCATGAATGAATCATAAATTCTCAATCATAATTGGTAGAGTAAAACATAAAACATCATGCAAAACATAAGCCAGTCTAGGAAGGAGTGAAAACCATTCTGATGGCAAACCAAGTAGGATCAGCAGGTGCCAAACAAAAGGAAATCTTTAGAGACCTATGAGCAGCCCTGCAGCCAGGCAGGTCCCTATTCCTGTCTTCGGCTTGCATCAGGCAGTTGGCATTGATGATGTCATTCCCAAGGTTAGTTTACTGTCTGTAGATCCTGAACCCAGAGAGAATGACAATGTCTACATCCTTTACTCAAGAGGAAATGGAATGAATAACTACATGGAAGGAGAGGGACTGTCACACTTGATCCAACAGCACATTCTGCACCTGCTCTGAGAATAAAATTTTCATTCCCAGTCAGGAGCATGGAATTTCTTATTCATGCAGAAAGATGTTCTCAGTAAATATTTAATCACAATAAGTGTCAGAGTAGGAGAACCAAATTCAAGAATAAGAATAATTATCACTGGAAGAAAATAAGTTCACACTTTACGTAGGTCTCACCTGACAGTCAGACCTACTCCCATTTACATATAAAAATAAAGTCAATAAGTTGGTTGAATTACTAAAAGTAGACTTCTTGAGCTAGAATGTTTAGTTAAAAGTTAAATCTAAAACACAGAACCAAAGATTGTTTTAGAAAAGAACATTTGTATACATATCTGAAAGAAAGAGATAAAACCTCCAAACTGAGAGGGAGTTCTTACAGAAAGATGGATGGGAAAGACTTGCCCATATCACACATATTAAAACAAAACTCAAGATTTCTAAGAATAAGAGCTCCATCAAACCATCAGGAAGAGTAAAACAACAGAAACAAATAGGCTTCTTATCAAAGAGTGAAAATCACCAACATGAAGATTTGGTTTATTAGCTGGGCCTGGTTTGCTAGGTCTGGTGGCATACATCTGTAATCTCAGCACCCAGGAAACATAGGTAGGAAAATTGCAAGTTTGAGGCCAGACTTGGATACATAAGCAAGACCTTGTCTTAGAATTGAGAATTTCCTTAAATCTTTGGAAGTAAGATATTCAAAAGTCAGAGAATCTGTTTCCTGCTAATCTAGCATTCTAGCATGAAGAAAAACAAAGGTATTTTCAAGTCACTTAAATCTGTAAAAGAAAAATCTGTCAATCATAAATGATTACGATAGACTTTATAAAGGTAAGATTGGGTCCAACATATCAATATTCTCACATACTATTATTTTCAATAACATCAAATCTCATATTACCACCTAAAGTCAGATACTAAAATTATTCCTTTAAAAACTCTCAGATTTTTTGATATATTTAATAGAAACAGTATGAAATAAAAATAACACATGCATCAGTGATATCCAGCAAAATAACTGAAAGGATTTGACCAACTGCAAAACTTAAAATGCACATACTCAGTATTAGCTTTGTTACTGTGACAAACAAATGCCTGAGGTAAACACCTTATAAAAAGAAAAGGATTAGTTTAGCGCACAGTTTTGGGATTTCAGTCCATGGTCAGCTGACCCCATTGCTTTTGGGCCTCTGTTAAAAAGCAGGTGGCAAAACCATTCACCTCATAGTAGAGTGTGAAGCAGATGAAAAGGGAGGGGCCAGAGGCCTAATGTCCCCTTTAAGATCATGCCCTCAATGACCCCAAGACCTTTCACTAGGATTACTTCTTAAAGATTCCACCACCTCCCAATAGCATCACAGCTGGGGATCAAACCGTTAACACATGGCCTCTTGAGGACACTTACCCAAAACATAGCACCTCATAGATGATAGCATCCATAGCTTAGCTGCACTAAGGAAGTGGTGAGTAGGTTACCAAGAGACAGATGGAAGAAATGACCTGGAGATGTTGAAACTTACTAACAGGGAAGCAAACAGAGGAAATAAACTTCCTAACTCAGTAGAAAAGTCCAGTGGTGTCTGGACAAGGAGTGTGTGCCCAACAGTGCTGCTCCAGAGATCCAGGAGGAGTGTGTACAAACCAACAGTGCTGCTCAGAAGGTCCAGTGGCTGCTGGCTGGACAAAGAGCATTTATTCTTTCCACAGTGCTCTTTACTGCACTGCTTACTGAAGGGAAGAGGGATTTTATAGGTTAAACTATATAAATAGTGATATCATTAGCTTGCTAGCTTGTTTTGTCCATGTATGACCATCTAACAAGGACTAGCTGACTTAGCTTGCTTGCCATAAAGCATGTTCTCTTCTAGAAAACACTGATTGCCCTAATTCCCAGTATTCATGAGAGGGTGTCAGTGGCCCTCTAAGTAGTCCTTATCCTAAAGTCTGTTTTGGCCAAGATGGCCCACTTTCATTATTCCCTTGTCTAGAGTCTTGGCAACTGGGAACAGAAGGGGATCTTTTCGGGGGCATAGTGTTAAATATCCTCTTTTTCTCAATGATCATACATAAGACATCAGAAGATTTCAGAAACTCTCCTATACCTCACATAATCACTATCACTTGGTATGATCATTAGTGTATTTGAAAACCTCTAATTGGCTAAATCAAGGTTACTGTGTGACTTTGTCAATAATTTCAGCTTAATAAACTCAGAATGTCCCAAGAGGCATCTTAACTTATTGAACAACATCCTGACACAACAGTCTGTTTTGTCAGTGGTGGCAATTATTCTGATCAGGTGCCCTACTGTAGTGTTTTTCCATATTGCATTCATAAGTAGCCTAAAGCAAAGGATGAGTAGGAGAACTATAAAATCACATCAGTGTCCTCAAATATATTATTTTTTTCAAAACTGCACAATAGCAATACAAATTAACCATTTATTGATTATAAAAAGGTAAATAATAGTGAATTAAACATTTACCTTGTGGTTTTAAAAATGTATTATACAGAATAGAAGGTAGAAAAATCTTTCTCATCCTTTTTGTTGTGTTTAATCCTTTAAGAAAGCTATATAACTGTTTGAAATTTTTCTAAAAAAAATCCATGCAAAAACCCTTTTGGTAACTTGTGTTTTGATAACCTCTCTACAAATACTGTCTGGGCATCCTTCACCATTTGCCTGTGTGCGTTATCTGTAATTGTCTTTTAATAGACTGAGACTAAATTAGTAGAAAAAAATTGTATCACTAGGGAGTAAGGGTTGTCAGATATTCCTGAGATGTAATACATCAAGTGCTCAGAAGCTCAGTTTTATCTCATAGGCTGTTTGTTTTCAGGACACACATTCAAAAAAAAGTTTTCAACCTTTCTAACTTGTTCTGATTTCAGTTAAGCAAAGTAATGAGCACTAACAACAAGGAGAACAACAGAATTAATGAGTCCTTGACAATAGCTACGTATTAGATAAAGGATTTGTGACTAAAAGGAAGATAATGCAGCCTCCTTCACCAAGGAGCAAATATTTTCCTCTCAAAACTAATTAAAAGTTCTCAAAGTAAGCATCACACACTAAGGGGAGACTATGCATGGGAGGAATAGAGAAAGGGATGGAAACCTAAAACTTGAGTGTGGTTGATGTGCTCACTGCAGAGGAGGGTATATAGTAATCTTAAACTGGCAGAGGCCACTGTGGGAAGGGGGCCAGGAAGTAGTGAACATGTCTGGTAGAGGGGAACTAATATGGGTTGTAATACACATATGCATGGTAACAACACTAGGAATTTCTCTGTATAGATATCTTTATCTCAAACTAGCAAAAAATGCCATTTTTTTCTTATTATATCTTATGTTTTCTCTTCAACAAAATCAGAGAACAAGAGGGTAGAACAGGTTCTGCCCGGAAGTGGTGGGGGGAAGGTGGCCCAAATAATGTATACACATGTAAGTAAGTGTAAAAAAACAACAAAATAAAATTAAAATTAAAAAAAAGAAGCAACAATGGCTTCTCATTTCTCAAGAAAGAAATTGTGCAAATGGAAAATTACTGATAATCAAAGATCTATTTTTTTGTCTTAACCATAATATCATGAGTGCAATATAATTGTGTGAATGTAATCCGGTTCTAAAGAAGTGCTGTATAGCAGAAGATTAATGTAATAACAAGTGTGATGTAACAAATAATTATAGGTTGAGAAGTTTAAAAAATATTTTAAAGTCCAGAATCATTTCCTTTCAGCTGAACTCATCCATCCTGACCACATTTGATCTCTCTGGACATTTCCTATCATCTATATTAGGTATAAATACTTTTCCATAACTATATCCTTCTCCATCTCATATGAGAGGGCTTACATATTATTCCATATTTTCCTGTTACCTTTTGTCTTTTGTGATCTAGCACTATTACTTACTTCCATGATAAGAATTGTTTCCTCATCCAAATTCACCAAATCGCACCCTTCTTGTCCTTTACAGCACATATTACTCAGTTTTTCAATCTTGCAATTTTCTAAGTAGTAACAAGGTGACATGATCATATTCTGATATAAACATAACACAGTCTACTCTAATCCACAATGAGATTTTCTTCCTACTCTGCTGAAAAAATGCAAAAAATTGCTAATTTGAAAAGCTTTAATATTTATGTACTCCTTGGCCAGTCATTCCCCTTTTTGGACTTTTTCCTATAAAAATATGTGCAAAGAATTTTTCACAATGAAGGTGGCTTTAAATAGGAATAACTTGGAAACAAGTGTTCTAATAAATGAGTCAGTTAAATATATTATGTTTGGAAGATTCGTTAATTTATAAAATGAAGTAATAAAAATAATATAAAATATTTATTGAATTGAAAAAATATATTTAAGAGAACAAAACTAAATGAAAACCTGTTAGTATAGTCCTATTTTTGTTTAAAGAGCAAGTTCTCATATTTATGCTCTTAAGGAAACACTAGAAAAATTTCATCATACACTATATATTATCTTTAGTAGGAGGAAATGATAAATTTTTTTCTTTTAGTTTTCTAAACTTTAAAAATCAATAATAAAAACAGTTATATGCAAATGAAAATGTTATCTTAAATGCTTGTATTTTAGTTGGTTTCTTTTTCTTGTTAGGACAAAACCTTTTTATTTGTAACCAAGACTCATCACTACATAAAGAACTCTTGACAACTTTCACATTTTTTTTACTTGTAAAGGATATCAGCAATGTCATGGATGAATATTTCTGTATGTATTAATAATCTTAGGTCTGCATTTGTACTCAAACCCTGAGATGGAGAAACTACAATGTTCTTAATTTTTATTTTAATTATGTTGTCATCTATATGAATAAAGCTTTACCCAAAGGGACTTGCAGATTGTTTTCCAGTCCAATCTACTTAGGGAAATGCTTAAATATCAATTCTGTGTTTTTTTTGTCCACTAAACTCTTGAAGGCAAAGACTATATCAGAAATTTCTTTGCTTTTTTTTCCCCTTTGATATTGGGGTTTGAACTCAGGGCCACTCCACCAGCCCTTTCTGTGAAAAGTTATTCACGATAGGGTCTTGCGGAACTATTTTCCCAGGCTGGCTTCGAACCTCGATCCTCCTGATCTCTGCCTCCTGAGTAGCTAGGATTATGCGTGTGAGCCACTGGTGCCCAGCCAGAAATTTCTTTTGTGTTCACCCTCATGCCCAGACTAATACAAAACACGACTAGATTAATGTCATAATGTTGTTAGAATTATTTTTAAAAATAGAGAAAATAATCATTTGTCTTGCCCCTACTCTAAGCAATCACTTTAAATATTTTGGTTTATAAGGTTTCAACTGCTTTTTTATATTCATTTGTAGATATCTGTGTATAATTCATAATGTGTATGATAGTGTTTTATAAATGTTTAAGCAATGAGATGTTTTTAATTTGGGGTGGAATTCAGTTCATCATGATTTCTATCTGGAGGGAAAGTTGTATACACACATACACACACAGCATGTATAATATACATATATGTATATATGTGCATATATATTATATATAATCATATTTATATGCATACAGACATATAATACATAATATATGTTATATATCTTATAATTTATAATAATTCTAATATATCAAGGTATACAATGTACACTATATATACATATATATCATATTACATTTCTATGAGTTTCCTTTTAATAATAAAACATAATATGTTATAGCATTTTAATATATCAGAAGTTGAATGATATGATATGCACATTAAGTTCCTTCCCGTATTTTTCTTCCAAACAACTCTAT
This sequence comes from Castor canadensis, assembly GCF_047511655.1. Classification (NCBI taxonomy): domain Eukaryota; kingdom Metazoa; phylum Chordata; class Mammalia; order Rodentia; family Castoridae; genus Castor; species Castor canadensis. Next base: position 71,586,727 of record NC_133399.1, on the reverse strand, counting down.
GATGACCCTCACTTACACAAGCCCCATAAATGTGTACTTTGAGATCTCTGGTATATAAATCATATACATATCTAACATCACTACATAATTTCAGATTACTCTTGAAAATGCTTCTATTAGTACAGATGAACAAAACAGCACATATGTGCTTCTACATCCCCAACAGCTCATATCTACTGCTTTTTTTTTTTTTTTTTTAGTAAAAGTAACAGTAAAGTTTATTAAGAAAGGAACAGGGGGGAGAAGCATTTCCTATTCCCCATGCAGGAAATGGGATTAAAAATTCTCCTATCTGACTTTGAAAAAAAGCCAGTCTGATGGATAAAAGTGGCACATGTAGCTATTTTTATATATATTTCTCTAATTAAAAAAGAAGTAGATATAAGAATTTGTTATTGTTTTACATTTTAAGTGAATTTTCTTAATGATACTCATTAAGAAAATATGCAGTTTCCTCGAGCTTTACTACCACCGTCTTCATTCTCCAAAAATGTGCTCATTTTCTCCTTCATCCAAACAGCAATTTTACTCAAAAATGTCTCTATCATACTCCAACTTGTCTATTTATGATATTAGTGGGCAAAGGATAAATATTAATATCTAGTAGCAGCCTGTCTCCTCTAGTTTTAGAAGATGGCTATTTAAGCACTTGAAAGCCATTTATGATGAATCTTTTGGCAGTAAAATTATATTTAGTTCCTCCTTTCCTCCTTATCCTTGAGTTAATTTTTTAAACTTATATTAAAGCATATTTCTAATTTCCTTGGTTTTATTGAAAAATAAAAACATGGAAATGTAGTTCTTGAAAATCTGTACTGTTACTTTAAAAAAACAGAAAATTTTGATATGAAATTTCCTTCTGAGATGTATGAGTAACAGTGTCTAATCAAAAGATTATATCTGAGAAATGCAAAGTCTTATTGGCAGCTCAGATGGTTTAAAAGATTCAGCCTAATATGGCAGTGGATAACTGTATAACTTCTGAAATTAAAGCAATTTCTTTTCTTGTTCATCAAGAGAATTTTCTTTCAGTTTAATATCATTTGGAAAACTTATAAGTCAAATTATGTATGACAACTGTGAAAGGAGTGATGAAAAATGGATATGTATCTTTCATAGACTGAAGAATCTGTGTATTTTCTTCCCCAATAGTCCTTTAGACACTTTCTAAATAATAATAGTTCATAAAAAAATAAGTTAGTACTTACATCTTAAAAATCGTCAGAAGACATCTATGACAATTTTTAATCATGCTTTAATAGACTATTCTTTTTTTTTTTTTTTTTTTTTTTTTTTTTTTTTTTTTTAATAGACTATTCAAATAGATTAATCAAGTAGTTAAATAAACACACACATAAAAGACAAGCTTATTTCCTCCATTTAATAATGTCTTTTGCCCTTAATATTTTTCTTTCTTTTAGTTCAATTTTTCTCAATAAATGTTTGATGTAGTAACATTGAGACTTTGACATATTAATTTTAATTTCTGTTTTTTCCTTTCTGTTCTTTGGTCTTTCCATCAATCAAAGTAGACCTTTATATTGGTTTGAGATAAATCATATTCTTGCTTTGAGTACCAAAAGTGATTCTAGAAATTCATAGTAGAGGAAATAATCTTGAAATCAGAAGACTTTGACTTTTGAGAGTACATGAAAACATAAAAGCTTAATCTTTAAAGAAGGAAAGAAATAATGTTTATCCAATAATCAATAGATTGACAAGAGGTTATAGATAAGGAAAAAACAGTAATAATTAAATTCTAACAGCCATCTGGTTTTTTGTTTGCTTTCAAGTACCCCTGAAATAAACAGCAGAATGACAAAGGTTGTTTGAAAGCTGTAAATGATAAAGAGAACTGAAAGAGTAATGATGTAATTTGTTCCATATTTTCTGGTGTATGCAATATAAAAACAATACTTATTTTCTTCACAAAAGCCAGCTTCTACTGTTTGCAATGTGAATATCAAATATTTGCATTTATAATGTCTGTCTTATTTAAATGTTATACAATTGAACTATATAAAAACATAATTTGGCAAATTACAGTGATTTATTGGCAAATCCAACCAATGCAAACATCCTATGAAACTGGAATCTCTTTTAATCAAATGCCAAATGCACAATTTTTTATTTTTTGAAAATTCACTTGGAACTATTTGAAAATGATTTAACTATGAAAGATTCGAATATATAGTAAATAAGTGTAAGAAAACAGAACAACAAATGGTGCAAAATATTTTCAATGATTTTTCACTTTATGATTTCCTAGATGCTAGGAATTTTCTGTCAAATTAGAACTATGGATACCAACTTGAACCAGAAGACCACATATCCCATCAGATTCCTTGCTTTCTGACTAGCTGTGAAGCAGAGAAAACCTAATATTGAGCAGATTCTTAAATTCTTTCAAAAGGAAAAGATCTTTGATCGTCACAAACTATTTGGAGTTCTCTAAGTACTATGACATTATTACTGCCCACCATTATTAAGTTTAATATTAAAAATTTACAAGTGTCATTCCCATTTTCCTTAGAAACTTGATGCTAGAAAATGTATTCAACAAGAGTAAGACTATTAACAAATAGTCCTCCAAGCATCTAACAGTAATAAAATGTATAGTACACTTAGTGTGTTCTAGTCTATACTGCCTCAGAATGCTGTTTATTGGTAACAAACACTGTAGTTCCTTCCAATTTATTGTATGAAGTGTTGAAATCTATTTTTATATTACATTTGACATAGTAATTTAGTTTTTCTATAACCGTATTACCACCTATCAAATAGAAACAATATGAAAGTTTTTTAAGATGCTTAAACACTAAATGGTGGGTACATATTTGGAAAATTAGGCTCAACTTGTTTAAACATGTTCTCCAAAGTAATATCTGAGTTTGATTTTTCAAGCATGTAATTGTCACTCAATAAACTCTGCACCAGTGCACTCATGGTGTTTGGCCTCCTGAAAGAGTTTAAGAGAGCTTCCAACGCTGACTAATTTACTCCCAAGCTATAGCTTATGCCTTAGGAAAAACACATATCATTATGCACTGCGATGAACAAGTTATGTATCACCAAAGCCAATGACGGCTTGTTAAGTTCCCTGGCTTTTCCCAGCAAGTCTATATTGAAAGGAAACAATAGGAATAGCTATCAATAAATTAGCAATTATTTTTTAATGACTCAGGAAAATGTTTATTAACTTATTTTCCATTTTCAATGTTGTAATAAAAATCAAGTTTTCTACTTACAATATTTTACAGACCCTTATAATTTAGGTCTGTGTGAATATATATTTTATGTGATGCTTCATAAAATAATGATAGCAGTATGCAAAAAATATTCCATACTGGTTGTACATTTCTTTATAAAGAGCACCCTAGTAAATAATAGCTAACATTGTAATTCCAAAGATAGAGATTAGTAGATTTTGATGGCAGTAATTATAATAATGGAAGGGAAATGCTTTACCAAATATTGTCTTAATTTGAAAGATTTAATAAATTATTCCTTAATTTTAAATTGTATAATTATATTAATAAAATATTAAATAAAGACTTTACCTCTTTGAATGACCTGTTTTTAACAAACTAGAAGAGTTCAAATAAAAAATGTCTTTCACATGATAAATTCTCAGAGGATAACAAAGTACAGAGTCATATGTCTAAAGTTCAATTTAAAATATTATAAACTTACTAGAAACTATAAGCTAATATAAATAACGTAATGTATAGCATCTAAATATTTTATATAGATATTTATATAAATTTAAAGAGAGTACCATTTATAAGAGTAATCAAAAAGACTCTTCCTAGAAATGAATTCAACCAAATGTATGCAATTATGAGATACAATTATGGAGAGGAGAGAGAGGGAGAACACATGTGTGAGAGACAGAGAGCTCAGGTGACAGAGCAAGAGAGAGAGAAAATTGCTCACTTTACGTTACTATGGAGCATAATAATGCAAATACATTAAATGTTATATGCAGGACCTGGAGCAATATTATGTTTTTCTGAGATTTCATACCTTTCTTAATCATTGTTTTCCATTGTAGGCAAAAAAGAGCCATTTCACAACCAATGAAATTTTGAGGCAGTTGTTTATATGGGTGATTATGCCAGAGATTTGGGGCACATCTGGGCTTCCCAACAATACAGGTACATGACATTAAACAAACTGCCTACCTGCCCTGAGCACTCAGCTTCATCTCTACAGTGGGAACACATAGCTCTCACACTACTGGTAAGAAAAGGAAGAGCTGGCAAACACAAAATGCCTATTACCAGTGTTTAGGAATAATAAATATTGAATTACAATTAGTGTCAATCCTCTTCTTTTTTGCCTTCATGTCACTAATTTGAGTTCTTTATGTTATTTGAGAAAAAAATGCAACTCTGTTACAGAAAACAGGAAAACAAACCAGTATAGATATAAAATAATTATAGGTAATAAGTAAATAACTGGCACCTGAATACACACAGAAATCATGAGACATGTTAAAAAGAGAATAATTTAGTATCTTATAGAATATGCTAAAGATAAAATATGTGGAGTACATAGTAGAAGAAATGAAACTTTGTGTTCTAGTTCAAAGGGATAAGAATGTCTGGCCAGCAATATGATGCCTGTGGGTCTCTAATGCAGCTACCTGTTGGTGATAATGCTGCTGCTCCTTTCTGCTCCATATGCCTGCGCTGCCAGTCTTGGCTCCAGTTGTGATGGAGTGTAAACTGCTCCTACAGCCCTCTGACAGAGCAAAGGCATGTTGCCACAAGTGCATCCCTTCTCTTGGGCCCTCAATAGGGAGATGGTTGTGGGTCAAACTTAGATAAGACATGAGACAATTTTTGAATCTTAACTTCAGGTCTACTTAGATTTGAGAATCTTACATATACTTATACCTAAGAAGGTATAGTAATTTTAGATCAGTTGATACATATTTGTCAGTTCTTTCTAAACTTTTGCTTATTGTAAAATATAACAGAAATGCACAAAACAAAACTATTAGGTTCCATGAATTATCTCAAATGCACACTCCTCTAACTGCCACAAGGATAAAGATACTAAGCACTGTCAGCATACCAGATTTTTTCAGAATGCCACCTTCTTTCCAAAACTAACCATGATTTTTATGCTAATCTCTTTTATAACTTAATTCATAAATTATTCATCTAATCCTGCATACCTAGGTTTAGTTTCACCTGCTTTTTGTGCTTTGTTGGTACTGGGGTTTGAACTCAGGGCCTCACACTTCCTAGGCAGGCACTCTATCACTAGAATTACTCCTCTGCCTGTGCTCTATGTGGTTTATATCTAAGGGATCATAGGTGTGCACTTTTTTGCACGTATTTTTTAAAAATATTTTTCATTAACATAAATTCATCTTTGTTGCTGCCTTTATCCACGAGTCACTCTTTTCTGTTATCACATCGTGCTCTACTTTGTGAATATGTCCTATTTATTGACTCATTTTTTGGTGCCATTTTTGCCATACATTTGGATTGTTTCTAATTTGAGGCTATTGAAAACTATACTGCTCTGAATGTCCTGGCATATAGATGTCTCTGAGTTTACATATGCATGAATTTCTGGCAGACATAATCCAAGAAGTGTAATTGCTGGGACAAAGGACATGAATTTGTTCAATTTCAATAGGAAATATTAAGGCATCTTCCAATATGGTTATACCAAAATAAACTGACCCCCTGATTGTATGAATGTTCTCATTACTTCATATCTCTTCTAAAATTTGCTTTGGACTATCAGAAAATTTAAATAAAGTGGGCATTTTTAGAAAACACACATTGTTCAAACTGTTGAAGGATAAAACTGAGGAAGTGAATGCAACTACAGCTTTCAAAATTGAACCTGAATTTAAAATATTCTAAAACTTTTAATTGCAAAACTAAAGTGAATTCACTTGCGAATTCTGTCTCTCATATTCAAGAGATGCATAATGTCACACAAACTCTTTCAGAAAGTAAAAAATTGAGGAAACTTTCCCCAAGCCATTCAGGAGGCAAGCAAAAACTTGATACCAACAATTAGACAAAGATACTATGACAGGAAAATTAGGAGCTGATCTCACCCATGAGCACAGATGCAAATTCCTAAGCAAATTAACTTCAGCAACATATATAAATGGTAACATGCCTAGACAAAGTATGGCCTAGCCTAAGGTTTCAAATGTAAAAGATAAGTTTAACATTTGAAAGTCAATCAATATAATTCACCATTTTAAAAAAATAAAGGAGAAAATTAGGATGATCAACTCACAGATAGAGGAAAAAGCATTTTATGAGATTTAGTGGCATTCATACTTTTTAAAAGCTCAGCAAGTTAGGAATAAAAGACAACTTCATTAATAATGCCAAAAATATGAACAAAAAGTCATCAGTGAGGATTACGTTTAATGACAAAATGTGAAAAGCTTTCTGCTGAGATTGGAAACAAAGCAATATTGTGCCATCTCACTGTTTCTATACAGTATGTCAGAGATCTTCACAGATGCAGTGATACAGGAAATTATTTTTCCTTTATTGTTGGGATGGGTGGGGGTACATCATTGTGGCATTTACACAGGTTCTTACAAGGTATCAAATATATCATATATGAATTCAACCCCTCTATCATTCTCCTTCATTCCTCCTCCCCTGATTTCTGGAATAGTTTTAACAAGTATCATTTTTGCATTTATATACATGTGTACATATGTTTTATTTTTAAAAAAAAGGATTGAAAGGGTAGAAACAAAACTGGATTATTGCAGATATTACTATATTACTTAAAAAATCCAAAACACACAGTCAGTCATATTGCTTATTATGGGTATTATAAAGCTTTGAAATATCATCATTCAGTTTGGAGGTCCATGATGGCTCTGACTTCTACAGGCAAGAATCTCATGCCCAAAGGGATAAGCAATACCCATTTTTAGAAGTCTGCACTAACAAGGCTTATTTCTGCCACGTAACACAAAATATTTTGAAAACCTTGTGACAGCAAATGATCAAATGATTTAATTGACTCTTTACCACATTTGTAGGAAGAAGATATCCTTGGTAGTAACTTTTTAGAAAAGAAACTAGGGCTGATAATAGCACTGTGATTTGAAGTAGTTAGGCTGAGACCAACTATTTGTTTAACAACACAAAATACTTCACTAATTTATAATGAGAAATGCAATTGTCACAGAAATTGAAATCATGAGCAGCACATTTTCTCTGTACCAACAAATTATTAAGAAAAAAAAACTGTTGAACAGAGATTTAGAACAAGGGAAGTTAGAGGGAGCAAGTGATAAATGACATCTAAGTTCATCAGATTCTCTAGCTAACAATGGGAGTGACACTGCCAACAGGACAGGAGGTACTGAAAGTGGATTATATACTCTGTGCATATTTGCACAAGAGAAAGTCTTGCTATTGGGTTCATAAATACCTCAGATTTTGCTGCTAAAATTTCCTCTGCTTTCAGAAAGTCTTAGAAATTCTTGGCATTTGTTTCTGATGCTCACAGTGACGTACTTCTGAAGATTTTTAGTTTCTCTTATGTTTTCTTCATTTTTAATTATGACTACTACACCTTACTGGCAGAATTTGAAGTAAAATAGATTTGAATTTTAAAAGTGTAGTATATTAATTCTAATTAAAATAATATCTACGCATTCACATCTGTACTTTCAATGTCATGTTGAGAATTTCCAGTGATGGTCTCCTTAAATGCAACAGAGCAGGTTGCTTAGGAGAGGCTCTGCCCTCTGTCTGAAAAGACTACCGGAGACTTGTAGGACCTGAGTGCAATTTGTTATTACTATTGGAAGAAAAGAAAGAAAATTATTGTGACACTGAGAACATGATGCTTGGGTTGTGCTACAACATGCATGTGATGGGTTGCTGATTAACCTATTAGACTTGTATATGACTGATAAAATTCTTGAGTCTTTCATTCTGAAATCCTCACTCTCTTTTGTTTTTATAAGAATGCTAAAATTGTACCTGCTCTCCAAAGTTATCTGCTAACAGATCCAAGGAATATCATTATGAAGCAGGTTGAAATGAGGAACAGGCATTGTGACAGGACTATAGTGCACAGCTAAGGACTATAAAGGAAGTAATTATTCAGGCAGCAACTCCAGAGTCAGACCACTAGTAGATGGCAAAATTCCAGCCCCTGGGCTGGGGTAAAGAAAAGCAGTAGAGTTCGTGGAATGCCAAATTTGCAAGTATGCCAAAACCTCACCTACAAATATTTATGGGAAATCTTCCAAGAGAAAAAGAGGAAAACCTTTCCGCTAATCAGTTATCAAACTAGGACTCCACATGGAACTGAGTCTCAACAAGGCAAATTGATGATGCAGCCTAAAGAATGTGTCTACATATCAATGAAAACTGAGCAGGACTTACTTTGCATATTTGGGGAGGGAGAACCCACACCTATTTTTAAAGAAAGTTTTATTAAAATGTCATAGTTTGAGTACTCAGGAGGTCATTTTTTTATGACAAAACACAAATATAAGCTGTTTGGTCTCAGAAAGACAAAGTTCGCATGTTTTCTCTCATACATGGAAGATAGATCCAAAAGATAAACATATACACAAACCAAACATGATCATCTATAAACTCATATGCAGAACATGTTTGTAAAAGTGGAATTCCTCTATGGAACTTACAGAAGGAGGGAAAGGAAAAGAGACTGATAGAGCACTAACAATATTATAAAACCTAACATCTGTGATGGTGGAGGAAATAAAGATATGTATTGAAAGCTGTTGAAAAATGGGGGGTGGGTGATAAAGGGGTAAGGGAGAGTAATGAGAGGGGTTGAATGGACCAAACCAAAGTATACTTACAGCAGGGATACATTGAGAAACTCCTTTGAACATTAACTTGAATATTAATAACGAAAGACAGGACTATAAAATAGTGTGTGTGGGGAGTACTTGTGGAAGAGAGGAGGGTAATGAAGGAGATTAAGATGAGGGTATATGGTTTATACACTTCCTATACTTATATGAAATAGAACAAAGAAACCTCTTGCAAGAGCTTTAAGTGGGGCGGTGAGGGGGTTGAAGGGGAGAGAAAGGGGGTAATTGAACCAATGTATAATATAAGCCTTGTCGGAATTATCACAATGAATACCCCCTATATAACAGACATATCCTAAGTAAAATTAATAAATAAATACCAAAAAAACAAATATAAGCTATTTGAATCTAGAAAACAACCAATAATTCAAATGAAAAAGTTTGTGGAGAAACTATGAATCTAAATATAAAATTGAACAAAACAAAATTATAATAAAAGTGCTGTAAAATATTTACTTCATCTGAGTGAGCACTTTTTCTCAAAATATCAAAATATAGAGAAAATAATTTCCTAATTTTTTAAAAAATACATATTCTTAAGTGAAGATTTAACTATAAAATATTAAATGTTTTCAAGAAAAAAGACCATAGTTTTAAAAAACTACTTAAAAAATATGAAGATTATGTGGTTAGTATAATTTGAATACAGAATAAATTACAGGTTTAAATTTAAATAATAAATATGTATTTTTCTTGTTTTTATGTAGTTATGCTTGATGTGGGTTTTGTTTAAATCTAAGATTCAGTTATATAAAAATATAAATATGGGGAAAGGTCTGTGGTTAAAATGAAAGCATTCAAGTTTAAATAAGTTTTAAACATTGTTTATTCAGATCTATAAACATAGCAAAGTAAAAATTAATAATACTATCTGATATTTAAGAAAATCTATTTTGTTTTGAATTATGTAGGCAGTTGTTACCTACAATCATGACAATGCCACTAGAAATTATTTATTTTTTTCCTCTGTGATTTTATCTGTCACTTCTATCATACAACAAATAGTTCCTCCAATACTTTCTGAACTTTTTGTTCTAATCCATTGTATTTTCAGTCTAGCTCTGAACAAATAATATGATTCCTTATATTCTCAGCATTAATTTTTAAATTGTTTAATTCTTTTACTATGATATATGGAATTATTTGCCTTATCATCCCTAACTTGTTCTTATTGCTAATATATTTACCTTATTCTGAAAAAACAAAGAGAGTTGTATGGGGCTGGTTTTGATTGAAAGGGAAAGAGAGCGATGTTGAGATCTTAGCCTCCTCTGTAGTTTGGGTGACAGGTGCTTGCTGTGTCCAACTATTGATAGAGATGCGGTTTCAGGAACTTTTTACCCTGACTGGCTGTGAAATGTGATCCTCCCAATCTCATCCTCCCAAGTAGCTGGGATTATAGACATGAACCACCTGTGTTCACGTACTCAATGTTTTTTAACCAATCCTTGCTAATTGAGAAAATCTTAGGATATTTATTTTTAATTTTGCATGCCTGAGCATCTTATAAAATGTGAAAATTTATTACTGCATCAATTTTAGTACAAGAGAGATCCAGAAAGTAAAAAAATAAAAAAACAGAAAGGCAACAAATTTGTTTGGCTTGCTGAGATGCCACAACTTCCTAAGCACAAGAAGGAGCTGCCAGCAAGTGTCACAATGAAACATGCCCATGCCTCCCAGGGCCCTAAACTGCAAACATCTTTTTCATCTGGCTTTCCATTGAATTGGGAATAGAGTACTGCAAGACAAATTGTTAGAGCCTTTGTGCTTCCTTTATATTGTTAATGCTGCTGCTACGTTTATGGAGAAAAAGACCTTTCATATAACAGAAAGCACTTGTGTGCTACTTCCAACTAATATTTTATTTGTTTTGAAGAAAATTCGTCCTAAATTGATATAGAAAGCCTAGAGTACAATTGAAAGTGTAGTTTTGTTCACTTGCCAATTAATCAAGAATTAAAAACACTTGAGTAGAGAAATGGCTAAACCCTCCAGTTAGAGGAAAGAGGAGGCCTTCTTTATCATATAAATGAAGACATTCTCCATTGAAGGAAAAAAAAAGTCATAGAAAATGAATAGGCATTACTATCACATTACCCAGATCATTTAATTTTGTTTTCTCCTGTCTTATAAAATCTGTCACAGGACAAGTGGATGGCATTGAATGTATGTGCATTACTGCTGGTAACTTAATATGAGCATGATTTGGGGCTCGCCATAGCAGGGAATATCTTTTCCTTTGATGCTTTGAAAAATCAAGATGATTCTATCACTCCTCCTCGGTTGTCATCATTTAGATTTTAGTCTTCTCATTCTATTATGCAGCCTTATATTTAGTACTGATGTTTTGATGTTAGTTCCCAGTTCAAAGAGAAAAAGGTTGTCAGAATAAGAGCTTGCATTTTTATAGAAATAAGTTGATTTTAACAACAGTGCGTAGACACAACAAAAACTTTGAGCAAAATGAGATATCATCTTTTTCTATTATATGAATGTGGTCAGAATTCTACTCTAGTTCAAATATAATTATATGCTACCTTAAATACCTAGTCTCTTGTCTGGCATTAAACTCTGTTCTCCTATAATCAAGAAGAGTATATTTCCCATATCACACAGACATTCCCATATGACTCGGCTTCACTAGTCTCTTGCGCACTTGAAGAATATCGTCACATTTAAGAATTTTTTTTTTTTGAAAAAGTCCTAATCAATGTGACAAAGGTAGAAGGATTGATAGATGTAGCACTGTTTTTGTATTCAGATAACATAATTTTGATAATATCCCTATCAGTATGTATAGAGAAGGTTAAAAAGGCCAGCAAAGAATGACAATTATTTCTAGCTGAAGACAAATGAAGACTGATTTTGCTCTGTCCAAAACTAGTGTTTGCAGTCATTTTCTTTGTCTTCCTCGCCAAGATCTTGTGAACGTTCAAGTTCTCTGGTGGTTATAGGCTGTGTTGTTCTGCCTGGTACTATTCTTCCCCAACTTCTTTGCATTCATTAAACTTGGGATCTTATGAAAGTTGACAATGTGTCTTGCCTTGTAGCCTACTGGGGCCTCTTTTGCCCACCCTGTCTAAAGTAATTTCATTTTACTTGCAGTACAGCAGCTGTTTTTGTATCCTTTTGTCATCCATCCTCCACACATTAGCACAAGTTCTATTTTTCAAGGGAATAAAAAAGATGACTTACTGCTAATAGAAAGGCTATATTCCAGGAATTCATTTGCAGAGAATCTGTTATAGAAATATTAGAATCTGGTTCAATGTTTACAAAACACTTATATGTTACCCATCTTCATCTTCATCATCAACATCTCTCCCACCCAAGCCTCGGAGCTAAGAGCTTTGTCAAAATTACCTTATGCAATTCTTTCCTTAGTGAAAAAATATTGCCAGTGACAGAGGTATAATGAGAAAATGTATGACGAGATCACATGAGAATTTTTTTCTGAAACATAAAAATTGATAAGCATCTAAAACAGAACTATATGAAAAGTACTAAGTAAAGTTTTTGGGTTGTTAGAGATACAAATGAAACTACCAATGGAGTAAAATGTTTTACATTACTATACCTCAGTTTTCTCTTCTTTAAAATGATTATAATAGTAATATGGTCTTCATAGGATTGGTTATGTATTTGTGATAGAGCACTTGCCTAGCATGTACAAGGTCCTGGGTTCAATCCCTATCACTGGAACAAAAAGATTCAAGTGAGTTCATATATTTTATATGCTTATAATATTTCCTAGAACATAGTAAGCATTTAATAAATGGCCATTTGCTGGCTTAGTTTGGAACTTAGAGCTATATTGCTATAGTTATCTTTCAGATATATAAAGGCAAATAATAACAATAATTTAAATAATATAAGCACATTAATTACTTTTTTATTCAGGTGGTTTTCAGTGCTGATGATAAAGTTTAGGAACAAATTTTTAAGAATATATTCAGTCTACATTTCTCCTTATGATCAGCCTTATTTTGACTGTAATTAACTCAACTTTATCCACTGAGTGGGGTATAAAACTGATCATGTCTCATTAAATAATTCTTACATTGGCCACATTAGCAACAATTATCATCTTTAAAAAAAAAGTTATAAGGCTGAAACTTCACACCATTATCAAAATCATTAGGGGATTTAAATCAAATCATATAGTATGTATAGTATTAATTTGAAAAAACCCTAGGCAGGGGCTGGGTATAACTCAGTGGTAAAACATTTGCTTAGCATGTATAAGGCCTTGAGTTCAATCCCAGCATTGTGAGAGAGAGAGCGAGAAAGAGAGAGAGAGAGAAAGAGAGAGAAAGAGAGAGAGATAATGAACTGCGCTGAAATATTCTAAGTTTACAGGATTGTGATTTATTTTATTGTAAGCAATGGAGCAGAGATAGGTGAATTTGAATGTAGCGGATCTAAGATGAATTGATCAGAATGTAAGGGAGCTTCCAGGTTTGCTTACAAATCCCAGTACTGCTGTCAGCATCAAACACTTTGGCAACTCATATTGAATCTAATGTGGATATTGACATGGAAGAATAGGCACAATGACACAAGCACAAATTTTAAACCATAGAAAACATTTAAATGGAGTCAGAAATTATTTCAATTTTACTGCAATATGTACTTTTCTTTATAGTAATAAAAATGAAATGCTGGAGAGCAATCCCTGAAGAAAATGTCTATTAAGAATCATATAAAAATATTTTTAAAAATTTACACTAATCTTCTCTGCTAACAATCAGTCATTTTCATTTTTTTTTAAATGGTACTGGGGTTTGAACTCGGGGCCTACAACTTGATGCCCTCCGTCAGCCTTTTTTTGTGATAGGGTTTTTTGAAAGGGTGTCAGGAACTATTTCCCCAGGATGGGCTCGAACCGCAATCTTCCTGATCTCTGCCTCCTGAGTAGCTAGGATGACAGGCATGAGCCACTGGTGCAATTTTTAAACTACTTATATATCAATGTTCATTGCTTGAGGTCACAAAATTATTATCATCCTTAGAGTAAAGAATAATTTTTCAATTGATTTGCATTTTAGATTTCAAAATGAAATTAGTTTAAACAACATGCTGAAGAGAAATTTCTGTGGTTTTGGAAAATTCTTAACCATTTCTTTCTTCAAATATGGCTTCTTTTGAAGCTCCAATGTGGTAAATGTTAGTACATTTTTTTCCTTATGTTTGACATTGTTTCCTTTCTTTTCCCCCTCTCTATACGGCATTTTGTTCAATTTCTTCAGATAAGTCTTTCTGTTCAATTATTCTCTCTTGGTTGCATCTTACCTTCTGTTTAATCCACCTGTAGAGGCTTAGGTTTTCATTTCAGCCATCACCCTTTTACATTTCTGGAATTATATTTGTATGGTTTTGTTTCCATATCTGTCTGTTGTTTCTTGGTAATCTCCAATTGCTATTTCACATTTATGTGATCATTTTATATGTAGCTATTCTATTCAGAAATTTTGTATTCTCTGTTTGACAATTTCTTCCTCAGAATTCCTTGTGGACCTCATCTGGTGTTTATTGCTTGCGTTTTTTCCACTGTTATGGCTTGCCTTCTGATGTTGTTGATGATACTCGCATATTCATATTTGCTGGCTCTTGATTTGTGGGGTAGTATGTAACTATATTGGCAATGGACTGTCCCAGAGAAGTTATCGGTCCACTTTTGCTAGAAGTAAAGATACTTTAATTCAAAACACTTGAAAGAAGAAGGTGGCAGGCTATATCCTTCCTCAAGGGCCCTAGGACAATGTGGACATGCTCAGGGTTGGTTCCCACATCTTGTTACCTGCCCAGGGTTCAGAGTTCATGTTGGAGCATTATCCACAGCATTTGCTATCAAATATTGTTTTTTAGCTTCCTTGTCTCTGACAACTACCATACTCAGTACAGGTCCATTATTTGTTTCCTATTTTATTTCTCTCTTGCTGGAAAAAGGTAGAAGATCTTGGATATTTTACTAAGAATCATTGTCTATTTCTAAGAATGAGAAAAAATGAATGCTAAGTGTTCTACATTTCTTAGGCAACAGAATTCTTATATAATCCCACGCCCACTGGTATAGATCTATAAAATTATGCGTATGAGAAATTCTTCTTCAGATTAATTTCTTCATGCCTTTTCTAGTCTGGTTCTCTCTTTCTTTTTCTATAATCTACCTATGTTCCTTGTCATTGACACTACATAAGTGTTGACAATACACTCTGCACTAATAAAAACTGGTTTATACAATGATCATAATAAAGTAACATTTCTGTTTGGCTCTTTCTTCTGATCCATCTTTCCTTGTATGTTTCTAGTCTGTGGTCTGAACTGATGTGTTAATAATTGACATCATACCACAGTATCACCTATAGTTCTTGCAAACCTTGTAACCTACCCAGGAAATTTCAGGGTTTCTATTTCCTTTTAGAATAAAGAACTATTTGAACCTTTGTTAAGATTATGCTGTGTTTCAAACAGGATAGAGTTAATAGTGCATATAAGCAAAGATGAGGGAACTTTACTAGGTTTCTGATGAACTCATTTGGGAAAATTGAACTTAAATTTAATAAGAATGCCATATTGATTTTATGTTCAATTATATACATTCTGATTTTATTTTTCTCTTTTTCCATTTATTTGTGGCCCCATGGCAGAAAAAAAAACCAGTAAAATGAAAAGACAGACTTATTGAAGATTACCTAAGAGGAAAACAATTATTCATAAGCCTCTATGGAGATTTTAAGAATCCTCCTTCCTCTTTTTCATTTCCCAAAGTTCTAAGGACATTAGTTTTTAACGTGTATCACATTGTGACAAAATAAATAGTTTAATAAAAATACATGGCATATTTTCTGAGGATTGATAATAAATGGGATGTAAATTAAATCTGAGGGTAAAATAAATAATGTAACATCTCTTAGGATATGAAGAAAATGAAAAAAATGTATTTTTATACTAATTCAGAACATAGCATTGAGTAAAAAAAGTAGAGAATCATCTTCGAATAAATATCCTCTTTTAAAACAATATCCATGATACAGAAAGAGTATATACAGCTTTTTGTTTCAAGTAGCCTTCCATTATTATCCATATTCCCACTGAACATTTTAAATAATGTCTTTTGACTCAACACAGAGCACTTCCTATTACACTATAAACTGAAAGGTCCAGCTGAGGAAATAATATAGCTTAATTTCTTTCTCTAAAAATCTAGTATTTCATCCAAATAACTGAAATAGAGCAGGCTAATAGTTACTCCTATGGGGAGACTGAAACAAATATGGTGCTGTGAAAACCAAGAAAGTCAAAGAGCACTTGTCCTTGTCTTCTACAAGGAGTTGATGTCCAATAGGTTAAGTATACATGTTTTATCATAGGGATAAAATGTTACTCTTAGTGTTTCTTGAACGGCATGATAAATCACATGCATAGGGTTTTTAATGAGAAAATCATGAATTGCAAGAACGTATGTAATCTGAAACTTGGCACATCAGATAAAGGATGAACTGACAAAGGAGACTAAGAGAAGCAGTCCACAATCATTGTTGATTCAACTATGGAGAATATAAAGTCACAGAAGCCAAGAACAGTGTCAGAAATGATAAGATGTCTGAAAGATTATAGAATTATAAGCACAATCATTACTGAATATTTGAATAGGTATTAGCTATATGTAGAGCATTGCTGTCCATGATAAGAGGCATTTAAGTGAATGGTGGGGAGGAAGTCAGATAGGCTGCAGAATAAAATGGAGGTGGGAAAGTCAAAAGTGTGCCCATGTGTGCACTTTTAACTTGATTTTTAATTGAAGCAAAGAAACAAAGAATAAAAAATTAGAAGAGTTTTTCATTTTGTAATTGTAATTATTCATAAAATAGATGTAATCTATGTATAAATCAATTCCCTTTGTGATATTAATATCATATCTTCACTGAGCTCTTCTTTGTCACGTTTATAATTGTCATAGTTTTACATTGATCTGTATAAATCTTCTCTATTATGACCATGCTAGATGATACACTCTACAAAATTGGAAGCTTTGCTTTTTAACCCCCTCTTATATGACAAATACTAGCATCTTAGTAGGTTTTTAATGAATGCCATTGTTTGTATGTGTTATCAATGAATGAATGAATGAAAATACAATACACTCATCTTAAAATTCTTCATAGTTTATAACTTTATGCAATGTTTAGGGCTTAAAATTAACATATTTGCCATATTTGAATATGACCTTCATTTTCCCTTAACGACATTGTACTTCAAGTTGAAATAAGTGTAGAGGTTTTAGTAGATTCTGATGAGCAAAGCATTATATTATCCATCCATATACTCATTTATTCAGCAGTTTTCTGTCAAGTAATTGGGATGTGGTGGGCTAGGTTAGCCAGGTCTGTGATTCTATAGCTTATCATTGCAGACAGTGGTTCTGTCCTTATAAAGCTTATTTCAGCAGAGAAGAGATTAAAATCTAAACAAATAAATTAATGGGAAAAGTTCACCTAGTGTTAAACAAGTGGAAAAAAAATCCTATACAAGGTAATGAGGCTAAAAGAGCTTAAAAACTTAGGAGTGAGAAAGCTTCTTCTGGTTGGGAAGTCAGAGAGTCCTCATATTTGGAGTGAGACATGAGTGGAGAAAAAGAACCATCCAGACACAGATCTGAGAGAACTGCAATTTGCACAGAAAGAATATACAGAGCTGTGGTAAAAATTACCTTGGGAAAATCAAGGAGGGGGAGAAAGCCCAGTATGACTAGAGTAGTTTTAGTAACAGTCAAGGTTAGGAAAGCACAAACAGAATGGACCGTGTAGGTTTATAAACCTGGCTAAACACTGCAAGTATATTGCAAATGCAATGGAATGCTGACATGGTTTCAATCCAAAATGTCTCCCAAACCCTACGTATTAAAGGTTTGGTCAGTAGCCTATGGCACCTTAGGGAAGTATTGAAACCTTTAGGTGGTGAGTCCTCGTGGAAGGTAGTATAGTCAGTGCGGGTGTGCCCTCAAAGGAAATTTAAGACTCTGGCTGCTACCTATCTCCCTCTTCCTTTACTTTCTGACCACCACATGCCTTGTGTCATGACGTGCTACCCACTATGACGGACTGCCTTACCACAGGCTTTAAAGCAACAAAACCAACCAGTCAAAGACTGAGGCCTCTTGAAACCTGCCAAAAAAAAAGCCTTCCTTCTAAGTTATTTCAGGTATTTTGTCCCAGTGGAAAAGTGACAAACATAGATGCCATTAAAGAATTGCAAATAGGGAAGTGGTGCAGAAAGAACTATAAAAGCACACAAGAGGCAGCAAGCATCATAGTGACATTTTTAAGCAAAGCATATCATTGAAGGCATCAAATCCTATTTTGTTTGGGTTTATTGTGATTTATCATATTGTGCCAGAAAAACTATTATTTCTCATGTTGGATAATAAGTTTTCTGGTCTTTTTGGTATCCATTGACATACTTGCAAATCTTTCTAAAATATTTGTTAAAACATTTCACACAAAATATTTTCTTCATATTCAATTTTGCAAATGAGAATAATTTTAATTACAACTTTTTAAGCCTCCTTCCACCTGGATCTAATACAGCGCTTTGTACTAGACTTTTTCCTTAATTTCACTCCAGCATTAAGACTTCATGAATTATATTATTTCACATTAAGATGAGACTTATGAGACAGTTCTAAACCTGCTTCAAGGAATTATCCAAATGGATTGTAAATCATATTTTTATTATCCTCACAGTTGCTGCTGAATTGTTTAGATAGGAAAGAAGTATCAGACTCTTTTATTAGGTTGGACAAAAGTGGAAAAGCAATAAAACGCCCAGAAATGTGTCACACAGGGACAATAAAGTAGTAATAAAAATGACTTGGATTTTGTTATTCATTTTTGCTGTTTGGCATCCAGTGCTTAGAAAACATGCAAGGGGGGCCTTATATTATAGGCAATAAATTATTCACTACTGTTGAGTTTTATAAGTTCAGCACTGAAATCCTGAGTACTCTTTCTTTTTTCTTTCCTTCCTTCTCTACTCTGTAACTAGAGCCTTTGGCACTATGCACAAAAGAATCTAAGAAAGAAAACAAGCAAGGTACAGTTTACTGCCGCCGGAGCTGTGAAAATGGACTCAAGTATGGACATTGATATCTAGAGTATTTTTTAAAATCTCAGAAATCCAATCCAATGGACATTTTTGTAGAAACCAGGCCATACACTTGCTCCTGGTGATTTAGAGGCTTTGCTATTTACATATCTGTTGTAGTCACAATCTCATAACTTTTCTTATGAGTGTTTAATATTTTATTTTTATTGTTGCAAAGAGTGTAAAATATTAAATTTATTGACGTAGGCTGTAAAACACAAATTATGTAGACATAAACATGAACAAAATTGTAAACAAAAGAGACAAAATATAAATATCACACCCAGTTGAATGTCCTACAAGTAAGGCCTGAATTTTACCTGATTGAATCATTATGGCCCCACATTCTACCCTCTAACACCACTGTTTTCTTCCTGGGAAGGAACCTTTTCATGCTTTCATTTTTGTTTTGTGATGGCTTTATCACTAGAGAAATGCTTGATGCTTAACAATTCATTTGAAGAAGTCACCTAAGGTGGGAATGATATTTCTAAAACACTGTTCCAAATAGGTCATTGCCAATCTTTTTTTAAAAAGTTCAATGAGCAGGACAGGGTGGTGCATGTCTGAAATTCCAGGACTTAGGAGGCTGAGAGAGAAGGATCATAAGTTCAAGCCCATCCTGTGCTACATAATGAGACTCTGTTTCAGGGGGGAAAAAAAGTTCAATAATACCCAGTTTCCCACAAGGTAAAAATCTCATGCAGTTACATGTTATAAAAGTGTCATTCCACAGACCAATCACTAAGTAGTCTTCAACTTCCAAACTCGCAATCAACCCTCAGCTCACATACACTTTGTAAACATCACTCTTTTGCTCATTTTAATTATCTTCTTTGGTTGATACTGCAGTTTTGAGCTCAGGATCTCACACTAGCTAAGTAAGTGCTGTACCACTTGTGCCACGCCCCCAATCCTTTTTACCTTAGTTATTTTTCAAATAAGATCTAACTTGTTGCCTGTTCTGGCTTTGGACTATGAGTCTCCTGCTTACAGTGTCCACATAGCTAGAGTTAAAGCATGTACCTCCGTGCCCAACTTATTTGTTGAGATAGGGTATGACTGATTTTTTTTCCAGGAATGACATTGAACAGCAGTCCTCCTATTTTACTTATTTTTTAATGCTTGATTTTTATGACCATATTAAATGCCCCTTTTTTCTTGGAGGACCTCCATGACTTTGAACACCAGGGAACAATGACTGTCTTCCCTGATGTTTTCTGTTGCACCCATGTTAGGGCCAGTGAAACTAGAATGCAGGGAGTGCCACACCAAGATTGGTGATATCAGCTTTGTGACAGCATTAATCCTTTGGGCCATGCCATGTGAAACTAATATTGTTTCTATCCTCACATGGTTAAAGGCATTGAGACTCAGGAAGGCAAGAGCATTCAGAAAGGTAAGCAGAACTATTAGGAGGATGTCGCTACCAGTCACCATTGGTATGCAATTCTGTTTTATCATATTTTATTATAGCTATTTTTTTAGTCACTTCAGCAGGCTCACTTCATGTTTGTAAACACAAAGAAAGAGACCCCCCATATGTATGCCTGAAATAAAAGTTCTACATTTTCCTCAGTGCCCAGCCTAGGTTCAACTCAGGGCCCTGTAGCCAGCTCAGTCAACATCAGCCTTGTAATACCCAGGCTTAAAGTTACAGCTGGTGAGTTCTGCACCCATTGCCTCCCATTAGCCACATGGCCTGTGACGCTCAGTGCAATCTATTACCTGCTGGAGCTGGGCCAGGAACCAGGATGGATCTGCCCAAACCAGGATGGGAGACTGGAGGCAGGGTATTTTTCATTCCTTAGATCACTCCTTATAAAATAAGTTTTCTGTGAATTTTTAAATACTTCCCCAAACAACCCTCACCTGGGCAGAGAGAAGGATAGGAACAGGATGCTTTTGGAATTGCTCTGTTTAGACCTGCATCAGGTGATTTGGGGTGGTCAGCTGTAAAGAGAAAGGCACAGTCACCCTTTCTCTGACTACTCTTTACACTCCACAGACTCATTTTCCTCACTTGTCTTTTGGCCCAGGGAGTGCACTTCTGCTCTCTGTCATTTTATCTTAGTTTAATATGTGACTTAACAATCACACTATCTCATATGACAATTTTTTTGAAGAAAGAAAAGAATGACCCTGTATTTCAGTGCTCTATCAAGGAACAAGAATGGAACCTCCCATGCAGATGTCTGGAGGGGCCACTGTGCCCAGCTAGACACTGGGACTGGGTTTTATTCATTTTTTTACAGCCCCCGAAGAAATTAAAGACTGAATGATTGTTAAATGAATTTTAATGAGGCAAAGTATGTTTTCTATGTTAATCATCATTAATGGGGAAGTTGTATTATCCTCAGGGACATATCCATACCAAATGTATAATTTCAGAGATGTATAATAGTCAATTAAAACTTCACAAGCTGCTATATCTGATTCATAGGCCTTGTAAGGTAATGGTGTATTTAGACTTTTTTTTCCTCTTTCTATTCTGTGTTTTCTTTTTTATACTTTTACAATTACAAGTGTAATTGTAATTGCTCAAGTCATTATTTTATCTCTCCAAAGATGTTTTGTTACTTTGGACCCCGAGAGATATATAGGACAGGTATGCTTAAAAATATTATTCATTATTAAATATATCATTCCATAGACTCCTCACACAGACCACTGCAACACAAGAAATTATTTATTTAGTCTTATAGCAAATGCTGAGCATCTACTGTACGCTAACCACAATTCATTCCTCTCAGAGCAGCCAACGTGGTATTTCTAATAATATAAATCAGGAGATGCCATTCTAAAGCACAAGTACAGTTCTGAGTATCATCACTTCCTTCCTTCTGGTCCTTTTCAATCTCCATTGTCTGTGTTACTGTTTGCTCCCACCTCGACTCCCTAGTCTCTTGCCCTTTGATGCACTAAGCTCATTCCTCCTTCAGTGCCTTAAGTAAGTGCCTTTGGAGATTTGTGTCCAAAACTGTCAAAGAATCCTTGTTCTCAACTATACAGTCACCTCATTGCAAATGTAATTGATCCACCTTTCAACAATTTCTTTCCACGTCTTTATATTCCCAGTCATCCGTGCTATGTCTTATGTTCTGCATAGCTATCACATGTATCTGAAAATTCTTACAAATCTGAAGATGATTTTATGTGAATGCTTTGTGGTTTCTTCTATACTAGCCTTGTTTCTAATTCCAGACAAAGAAATCCATGGCAGGAGTATGTGGAACCTGTCACTGTTCTTGCTCAGTAAATAAATGTTAAGTTGAACTCATAACACTGAGATGAGAGCAAGGATATCTTTTATAGAATGAGGCATGAGTAGTACACTGCCATTATTTCAGGACATGAAACTGTTATAGTTAAATGATTTTAGCTTTATTTTTTCTGTTTAGTATACTTTGAATATGGGTTTCTTTTTTAGTTATGTGTTTGGGGGTCCGGGGGTGTAGCTCAGTAGTAGAGTGTTTGCCTAGCATTCATATGGCCCTGGATGTGATTTCTAGCACTGAAAAAAAATGCAAAATTTAGTTCTGTGTTTTGTTATCTTGTTTTGAAATGTTAGATGCTTGTTTAGTTATTACTTGAGTGAATAGATTTTTTAAAAAATTATTTAATGTGCGACTCAATGTGTATTTGAAATATTACCTAACATTAAAACATAAAGCAGCCTGCTGGAGATCCCTGATACACATTTAAAGTTTCCGTTATGGTTTATTAAGGAGATATATCCTGAGGAGAGGCAAGAGAAATTCTGGAATGCTTATAATGTTCTAAGATTGTAAAAGCAAAGAGCTTTACCATTCTCCTCAGGAGGATGCTATGTTTGGGATTTAGTTGTCTTTTGTTAGATACATTTTTTCTTTATTTTTTTAACTTCAACTTATTGAATGCTACATTTTTTCTCACAATACATTGACTATTTGTAAGGAATTAGTTATGGATAATCCATATCTTCCCATCTAATCATGTATCTGAATTTCTTTTTTTGAATAGTGGCCTTCCTACTTCAGAGAAGTGCATATATTTTTTAAAAAATCAAAATATTCAATAGCTTCATTTTTGAAAAGTATTTATGGCTGAAAACTGGTGAAAAAAACTTAAACCCAAAAACTCCAAGTAAAATTTTGTATTGGCTATGTTAGCTTCCCAGGGCTGCCAACAACATAGTTCCATAGGCTGAATGGCTTAAATAACAGAAATGTATTGCCTCAGTGCTTGAAACCAGAAGTCTAAAATCAAGATGTTGGCAGGGGGCTGGGGTGTGGTTAGTGAGCATGCCTGAGGTTTAATCCATTGCAGGGGCAAAAAAGTGATTTTTAACAGGGATGGCTCTTCTGAGAGCTCTGAAAAAGGATCTGCAGGCCCCTGTCCTAGAATTGCATATGATGATTTTCTCTGTGTGTCTTGTCAAGTCTTCCCTTTATGGGAGTCTGTCTCCAAATTTCTCTTTTTTTATTAAGATACCAGTTATATTGGACTAAAAATCCACCATACTTAAACTTGATTATCTCTGTAAAGACCCTATCTTCAAATAAGGTCAAGTTCTGAGGTACGAGGGATTATGACCATTCAACCTGAAACACTGGTTTATTTCAACCCTCTAATTTTGAACAGCAACTGATTTCAAGTTAATTCATATTAAAATTCCTACATAGTATAAATATAAAAGGAGAAAAAACATCTTCTAGCACACTGACTCTTCAATGGTCCTATGTTGAAAGAAATTTCTATGAAATGAGAAGCAATCTGACATGAACAGTTGAGTCAGGGAAAAGTTAAACCATCCTTTCCATTGCTCATATTATTTCACTCCATTGCTCTTTATCTGCTCCTGTAGTTATCTTGTCTGTTTTGATATAATGTCTTTCCTATCTGTGAGAATTATGAAAATTCATTTGCTAGCTAAAGCCCATAAAAATTCACTTAGTGACAGCATAGATGCATGGAGATTTGATATCAAATTCCTTTAAAAATCAATTTATGTGTTTTGTTTTGTTTTTTTTTTAAAAGTCACAAGACTGGAAGTTCTCTCTGTCACCAGAAGACAGGCCCAACAACTTTAGATATGGCAACTGAGATTATCTCAAGTCATCTTCCATCTCTTTCCAGATTTTAACTTTCACATACTTACCTAATAGGAAAATTTCATTTTAAAAATATTTTATTTACTTATTATACATAGCATGTATTTTATCTGCCATATTTTCATACATAAAACATTAAGTTTTCTGTAGGTTTCATCTCTGTTCAATATTTAACATTCAATTTTGTAAAATAAAGTCATTATTTTGATCTTTATTTTTTGTTTACTTAAGAATGTCTTGTTAGCTTATCTTTTAATGCCTCAGTATTTTTCATAAAAACTTGTTTTTTTCCTTATAATACATATATACATGGAAATGTCAAATGAAACTCCCTGTATAGGTATCTTTAAACAAACAAAAATGCCTTTATTCAAAAACAGAAAACAGGAAAGTAAAACAGGTCCTGTCTGGGGATTGGCACCAATGGGAGTGGGTAGGATATAGGGAAAGGGTGTAGGAGGGTGAATATAGTGGAAATATTGTATACTCATGTATAAAAATGGAAAAATAAAATGTTGAAACTGTTCTGGGAATAGGAGAAGGGGCAGATGAAGGAAAGTGATAGAGGGGGTGAATTCAGTTATGATATATTGTAAGAACTTTTGCAAATGCCATGTTGTACCCTCACTACAAAAATAATAGGACTTATAAAAAGATAAAATTGTTTAAAAAAGCTTAAAAACACTTAAATTTTTATCAACATAAAAATGATGAAAAGTCACCCAATAAATAAAATAAGAAATAATATTCTTGAACATGGATAAATTGTGCTAATGCAAGAAGCTTAATCATAAAAGAGTTTATGTTATGCATGATTCCACTGCATCTAAAGTTCTAAAAAATATAAACCAAATTTAGTGACAGAAAGCAGATCTCTGTTGCTTGATAACTGTGGAAAGTGAGTGTGGAAAGATGTTGGAGGAAGGATTTCAAAAGAGAGGAGAATATTTTGCTTATGTTGAAAATGACGATGATGGTTCCATAGATGTACATAAATAAAAAGTGTCACATTTTATACTTTATGGATTTGTAACCTATTATATGTCAATTATGCTTAGTTAACATTGCTAAGATAATTTATCACAAGTTAAAAATAATATAGGTCTAATTTGTTCCTTAGAGGTTATTATTTAATGTGTAAAGGTGAGTGGCCATGGAAGCATTTAAACAGTGTGAAAACCAAACCAAAGCAAAAACCAAGCCTCAAAATAAAGATGTAACCCACTATCATCCCAAGAAAATGTGAGTAACAGAGATTCTGTTTGTCAAGAAGACCATCAGTAACTAAAAGCAACTATAGGATATGTTCTGAATTATTCTGGTTTTGACTATCTGTGGTAGCAGGTGAAGTGCATTGGCCTGTTACTTACATCTCTGTTTACTATTGATGGGTATTGACTGGAGCTTATTCTCAGTCTTCATTTGGATTTGTATGCCTAGTCACTGAGACAAAGTTCTGACTTTTAAGAGACCTGTTTCAGAAAATATTACTCAATTTGCACCTTTTACTTATATATCATCTGATCATAAGAGTAATTTTACTGGGGATGCAGTATCACAATGATCTAAGAAGCATCACATACAATAAGCCTACCATGTACATATCCACCCATAAAGAGGTGGACTGGTCAAAACTGGAATAGGCAGTAGACATTAATTAAACTTACTTATGAAAATTTTGGAATTAGAAAAGACTGAAGAGATAGTTTGTATATTGAATATATCTGTTAAAACTTTATATATATAGAAATAAAAACAGATTGACATTGGTTAGGTTGCTAAATTATTGTGGGGAAGATAAGAAAGAGGAGGAGGAGATGCTGCAGGAACTTAAGTAAACTTCTTTCCTATTCTGATTTTTTTTCTCCTTTACCTAATTCTGTAGTACTAGGATCTGGATTGGATTTATGAATAAACTACTCATTGTGAAATATTATCCATAGTACAACCTCAAAATTTTACTATCCCAGTTCCTCAGAGGGTGATGGGATATATCATAAATTAAGATTAATAGTTTCTGCTTCTGTCCTATGCAGGAGATGAAATAGCCTAGAAGCTTGTATTGGACTGCAAATGTAGTAGAAGAAAACATTGGCCAGATCTCTCTTTCAGTTCATTCCAAGAGTGTGCACTTTGAATTTCCTAAAGTACTTACTCTTTAACAATGGTAAAAGGACAATCTTAGTGAATAAAATTAGGTTTGTTTATTAAGTAGTCTTGATTTAAAATGCTAGGCCTTGCATTAGTGTGTTGAGATAAGTTTGGACTCGTTTTAGTCAAATTTAAAATTGCCAGGAATCTAAAGCAATTTTGAGATCTTTGATTCTTTCTTCTTATGTAACATTTTTGCAGTAGATTGGCCATTTTACACAGAATAGTTTCAGTAGTTCCAGTTAAGGGTACAGCTGTGGTTTTTTAGCTGATTACCTTTATGTTTTTGGGTAGAACCCAATCCTCCTCTGCTAACTTTTACTCAAATGAAGCCACAAATTTTCCATGCAGTCCAATTATGTTCAAGAAGAACCATTGGTATCATTCTTATTATGATTCACATTTAGGTCACCAATGGGGGAAAAAAAATGAATCTCCTGATTTCCACTTCCTGAATAGCTAGGATTATAGGCGTGAGCTACCACACACCACTTTAGAGATGTATTTTTTCCCCTATAATCCTGAATACTTTTGTTTATAATCCTTCCTCCTGAAGCATTTCTAAAATTTGGGATTCCATGGCTTCACCTGTAAGCTTCTACCCATCTTTCAGGTATTGTTAAAGAGTACTTGTTCTCTGCCAGTGAGTTCAGGTCTTTGACTCTTAGTTTTCCTCTGCAATTCATCCAACCAGACTCTCCCTTCAACCATTATCAAAACAATGTGATGAAGCACATATCTGGATCTTCAGGGTCAGCATGTTAAAATCCTCCTATCAGCTAGTTTTTAGTATTTTCTTCTGTGCTGCCCTGGCACTACACAGTAGTAATACATTTTGCTAGAGAGGCTTGAGAGGATCTTGGAGTCATTCAATTCTATGTAGAGAAATAACAAGTAACACTAATAGAAGAAGGTGCTCTCTTTGGTCAGCACTCTTAAGTGCCTGTCAAGGGATATCTTAAAATGTGGTCCTGGGACAACTGCCATTAATTAGGAAAGGATAGAGTTTCATACCAGCTGAGACTTGAACTTAATAGCTCAAATGCATCTGTGACTTTGCCAGCCTTTGCTTGATACACAGCAGGAGAGCTTTAATCTTTCATTGCATTTCTGATACAGGATGTGAATACAAGGGAAGCTCATTAAAATTTCCACAGCAATTCAGAAGTAAAAGATTTGTAAGTAGGCTCTGGAGCACCAGTTTTTTGTTCCCCAAGCCATGCTTTTATCTATGGGATATTTTACAACGAACATCTAGGACCTCAGGGGTGTCACTATAAGAGCAAGGAAAACTCATTCTGGTATTTTGTTCCCTGAGGTCCTTGTCATGATTCCAAGAGTTCTGGGAAACTTTCCCTTGATTCTTGAGATTGTGGTGAAGCTATTTCAGCTTTTCTTGTGATGAGAATCTATATGAGTTTATTCCTAATCTTTTGTCATCCCTACAGAAGGCATGTATAAGGACTCACTGTATCCAAGAACTGTGCTAAGCACTCTATAGGAAGCTTCTAATGGGCTTGTCCAAACAATCTATGTAATCAATATTGTTATTATATGTTTTTTAAAGTTGAAGAAACTAATGGTTATAAATAAAATAGTTCAGAAATTTCCTCAATCGTAGATATAATTTTTTCTTTTTTCATATATTTTATTGAGCAGATCAGATAGAGTTATCACATATATGTTCCTTCATACAATTTCCCTTAATATTTTTTTGACAGCACTGGGGCTGCCAAAAACTCAGGGCCTCATGCTTGTTAGTCAGGTACTCTGCCACTGAAGCCACTCCACCAGCTCCATGAATTTCTTAAATAAACAAGTGAATTACATATGACCATCCAAAACTAAACAAAGAGGATATTAGTCACCTAAACAGATCTATAACATGCAATAAAATGAAAGCAGCAATAAAGACTCTCTGCAAAAAGAAAAACCCAGGACTTGATGAATTCTCCATTGAATTCTACTACACCTATAAGGAAGAACTAATACCAACACTCCTTAAACTTCTTTACAAAATAGAAAGGGATGGAACACTGCCTTAATCATTCCACAAAGCCAGTATTACACACATTCCACAACCAGACAAGGACACATTCAAAAAAGACAGCAACAGGTCAATCCCCTTAATGAACATCAATGCAAAAATCCTCAATAAAATAATGGCAAACCAAATCCAACAACATATCAGAAAGATCATTCACCATGACCAAATCAACTTCACTCAAGGGATGCAGGGATGGTTCAACCAATGCAAATCATTAAATGTAACACAGCATATTAACAGAAAAAAGACAAAACCACATGATCATTTCAATAGATGCAGAAAAAGACTTCGATAAAATTCAACATCATTTAATGATAAAAGCTCTGATGAAGCTAGGAATAGAAGGAATGTATCTCAACATATTAAAGGCTATATAAGACAAACCTACAGCCAACATCATACTTAACAGGGAAAAATGAAACCATTTCCCCCAAAGTCAGGAAAGACTTTTCCTGACTATTCAACATAGTCCTGGAATTCCTAGCCAGAGCAATAAGGCAAGAAGAAGAAATAAAAGGAATATGAATAGGGAAAGAAGAAGTCAAACTATCCCTATTCACACATGACATGATCATATACCCAAAAGATACAAAAACTCAACCAAAAAACTCCTATACACCACACACAGCTTCAGCAAAGTAGCAGCATACAAAATCAGCTTACAAAAATCAGTAGCCTTTCTATACACCAACAATGAACAGATTGAGAAAAAATATAGGAAAACAATTCCACTTACAATAGCCTCAAAAAAAAAATCAAATACCTAGGAATAACCATAACAAAGGACATAAATGACCTCTACAAAGAGAACTACAAATCACTGAAGAAAGAAATTGAAGATTACAAAAGATGGAAAAATCTCCCATGGTCTTGAATAAACAGAATCAACATAGTAAAAATGACTATACTACCAAAAGCAATCTACATGTTCAATGAGATTCCCATTAGAATCCCAATGACATTCATAACTGTGAATGAAAAAACAACCTAAAGTTCATTTGGAAACACAAAAGACAAGGAATAACCAAGGCAATACTGAGAAATAATAGCAACACTGGTGGTATCACAATACC
Source organism: Castor canadensis (assembly GCF_047511655.1). Taxonomy (NCBI): domain Eukaryota; kingdom Metazoa; phylum Chordata; class Mammalia; order Rodentia; family Castoridae; genus Castor; species Castor canadensis. Next base: position 71,557,348 of record NC_133399.1, on the reverse strand, counting down.
TGACTTCAAACTTTACTACTGAGCCATAGCAACAAAAACAGTATGATACTGGCACAAAAACAGATATGAGAACCAGTGGAACAGAATAGAGAACCTGGATATGAATCCATATAGCTACGCCCACCTAACTTTTGACAAAGGTGCCAAAAACATACTATAGAGAATAAACAGCCTCTTCAACAAATGTTTTTGGGAAAACTGGATATCTGCCTGCAGAAAACTGAAACTAGATCCATGTTTGTCACCCTATACAAGTATCAACTCAAAATGGATTAAGGACCTTAATATCAGACCTGAAACCTTGAAGCTAGTACAGGAAAAAGAAGGGAATACACTGGAAGGGATAGACATAGGCAAGGACTTCCTCAGAAGAACCAAGAGAAAGGATGGACAAATTGGACTACATGAAATTAAATAGCTTCTGCACAACAAAAGGAAAGGTCTCTAAATTTAAGTGGTCACCTACAGAATGGGAGAAAATCTTTACTAGCTGTACATCAGACAAGGAACTGATAACCAGAATATAACAAAAACTAAACTCTCCAAAACTCAATGACCCAAGAAAGAAATGGGAAACTCGATAGAACTTTCTCAAAGGGAAAGATTCAAATGGCTAAAAAACACATGAAAAGTGCTCACCATCCCTGACCATAAAGGAAATGCAAATCAAAAGCACACTAAGATTCTACCTTCTGTTAGAATTGCTACATCAAGAACATCAACAACAAATGTTGGTGAGGATGCAGGGAAAAAGGAACCCTCATACACTGCTGGTGTGAATGTAAACTAGTACAGTCACTATGGAAAACAGTATGGAGGCTCCTTAAAAAACTAGATATAAATCTGCCATACAATTCAGCAATACCAGTCCTAGGGATATACCCAAAGGCATGTGAGTCAGGTTACAACAAAGGCACCTGCACACCCATGTTTACTGCAGCACTATTCACAATAGGTAGGCTATGGGAACAACCAAGATGCCCCAGTACTGATGAATGGATTAAGAAATGTGGAATTTATACAGAATGGAATTTTACTCAGTCACAAAGAATGAAAATTTGTCATTCACAGGGAAATGGATGGACTTGGAGAATATCATCTTAAGTGAAGTTAGCCAGGCTCCGAAGGCCAAAAGTTGCATGAAGGGAAGCTGTGCAAAACAGGTATAAGGCAAGGGAAGAAAACGAAAAATTTGAATGAGGTTGATGTGCTCACTGTGCAGGAATGATTATAGAAATTTTAAACTATCTGGGGCCACCATGGGAAGCAGACTAGGGAGGAATGAAGAGGTCTAGAAGAGGTGAATCAACTGGAGCTGTGACACGCATATGCATGGGAACAACACAAGGAAACTCCCTGTGTAACTATCTTTATTTCAAACTAGCAAAGTGTCATGTGTCTTGTTCTTTATGTTTTTTCTTCTACAAAATTGGAGAACAGAGGGGCAGAACACGTGGGAGCAGTTGGCACAGGTGGGAGGGAGCAGGTGGCAGGGAAAGGGGTAGGTAGATGAATATGGAGTAAACAATGTATGCACATGTATGTAAATACAAAAATGACACCGGTTGCAACTGTCCTAGGAATCAGAGGAGGGAGGAAACTCAAGTATGATGTATTTGATACATTGTAAGAATCTTTGTAAATGCTACAGTTTACCCACACTCAGAACAACAATTAAAAAAAGGAAGGAAAAAGACCAATAAAGAGTATTGATTAAAAAAAAAAAACAAGTAATTAAGTTGTCTTCCAGAGTCTACTCAAGGAAATTTGAAACCAAATTTTCAAGAATGAGCATGCACAGAAGAAGCCAACTAGCCCTGTCAATGACATGTTCACATCACAAATTCACAATCTGTGTAGAACGTGCTAACCACTCCTTAAAAGAAATCGTCACCTGTAAAGAGGCATGATGACTATCAACATCTACACAAAAGAACTCTATAACTTCCACTTCTCATGATCCAGTCAACAAGAGACTGGATCTACCTGCCACCCAACTGACTCACTAGACTGACTCAAACTTTTTGCTTCTGACCTTCTTCCCAATCAACCCTACAATGAAAATTCCTTTGCCACTGTATTGGCTTCTATGTAGGTGAGACTGTGAGCCATTGCTCAGTATCATCTCTATCTTTTTTTTTCATTTCTTATTCAGAATTTAAATCTATCATCATTGAGAGGTTATCAGTAGACTTTATAATACAATTCTTTTCCAAAGGATTATTCAATGTACTATATTAGAGGTAAAAAATAAAGAAATATCCTTGTTATTATAAAAGGATAATGAGGTAAAAGTGTATGATCTATTTACCTTGTCTCAATTGCAGCCCTAGCAAATATATCTGAATCACAATGAATAGAGTTGAAGGGAAATTAATAAAAGTTTGCTCTATTAGTGTATAGAGAATATTCTAAGTAAAAGGAGAGGTAAGAGGTCTACTCGAATCCTATTCTTGACCGTGAATTTCAACCAGTATTAATCCTGGAAATCAGCATATACCTGCTCCCATATCATACTTATCATGTATGAGATCCATGTGATTCAGCCCATGTGTGTCTTCACCTCTGTTAGAATGGCTGTGTCATGTCTAGCAGAAAATGTTAAGGAGTAAGATAAAAAGATGATGATTCTTTGTTTACCAAGGTGTTCAGAGACACAAACCCATTGATTCGTATACCCAGATTCCTTTATCATCATCTCACTCCTTTGCTCATTTTTTTAGTCTATTTCACAATTTGGCAAGCATCAGAGCATGGACTCCCACTTGGTGAGAGAAGCATGGCCTTCCTAAATTGCCCTGAAGCATCACTGAAGTCAGAGTATGTTCTCAGTCAGATTAAGGCAAAAATTACTAGAAAACTTAAGTTTTCTAATTACCCTTGAAAACTAGCCCTTATTACTTCAAATGCTCCTGTGTCTTCTGTTGAAATCAATGAGATTTTCTTTGTTTTCATTTCTTTTACATTTAGAGAATTTGATGTTAATTTAATGTCAGTTGGAATTCAGCATTCTACAAACAAAAAATTTGGATTGATTGGCTTCATTTAAAGTGAGGAACATAACTATTTGCTAGGATTTACTAGTTAATTCTTAATATAAGACATATTTTCTTAAGCTAAAAAATGATGAATACCCAATCTTGAATCAATTGAAGAAATAAAATTATGCTGCAAATATCCATTTTAATAAAATTGTGAAGGATCAAATTCAGATTCTTTTACTTCTTTGGATCAAGTTATTTTTTTAAAATCAGTTCTTTCAATCACCAATTGTTTATTCTTGATAATGGAAAGAAAATGTATAAAATATACATTCCCATATAAAACTGTCACTTTCTAAGAACATGAAGTAAAATTACATTATTATTTACTTTTATTTGATTCTTTATCTGTCAATCAGGCAGCCAATAGACACTCTAATAACTACATGAATATATATTTTTGGTCAAAATAATAGCTTTGTGAAATTTTTGAAAGGTTCTTTAAGACTTTTTATAGACGTTTTCACAAAAATGTTAAATTCAACTTTAAAAGGGACAGGAATTATTTAACAGACCTTAGTGACAGGGCTGTACATTTCCAGAATAAGAAAAATTTCAGACAGAATAGTGAGTCAAAGACTTGGCAATTAAAGAGAAAGACTCAATTATAATATTTGAATACAGATCAAAGAATCAGCAGAATTAAAACCAGCCTGCCCTCCCCATCATAGTCCAAGTCCCCTACCGTCTGCTGAGCTACGTGCAGGAGTGCAGGATCGATGATCATCTTCACTTTGGGTGAAGCCATCCATGCTTCACTCTGCACCTCAGCTGAAAACTCTCTTCAGACAATAAGCTGAGGCAAACATGGGGCTCATCTCACTGTTCCTCCATCTCCTTTCTGGAATGCCTATCTTCTCTTGCCTTGTGCAAATGTGTGAAAGTATTTTCCATATGTTTTATCTAGTTTCAGACAGGAGGGTAAATTCATTTCTGTTACTCTATCATGATTCGGTGTAGAGTTTTTATGTGCTGTAGTTTTTATCTATAAGAAGAAAAATGACAGATAAAATTAAATTTCCATTTATGTTTCAAATTCAGGTTGAAAGTGCAGTTTCAAGGAGACCTTGCATTGCATTCTGTATCAGGAGCTGTCTTGAGATAAAAGTCTAAGCTTTTTAATCCATAGAGTAGACAAGGGCATAATTTCCCTTTCAGCAATTAAAATTAACATGATATTTCTAATTAAGAAGATTAGGAGTTTCTATTATCTAGTTTTAACTACACTGAATGGTCAAGTGTTCTAAAAAAAATTCACCAAGACAAACAACATGTTGGAGATAATTAAAAACCAGAGAATAACAAGAAAATTGTTTGGCTGTCAGGACCTAGGAAAAATGAACTTTTCATTAGCCACAGTATGAGGCAAAAGCCTGGTTGAACTAACTGAATGTGAGAAGTCCAAATGTAAATTTATATTTAGTATTATGAAAAAATAAATTGCATTGTAAGTGGGTTCTGTGTTTTAGAGATTTGTTAATAATACCTTGAAAACATCATGATTAGCAAGAAATTTAATGAGAACAACAAAAAGACCAATACAATAGAAAATGAGTCTAGAACAAACCCACACTTAGAGGGTCATTTGATTTCTGAACTGAGTTACACTGAAATACTGTTGGGGAGAGGACATTAAACATGTATGTTGAAAAGCCCACAGTACACAAAAATAATATTCCAACAGTATTTTAGATCTAATAGTAAATTAAAAAATGAAGCTTTTGGAGAAAATTAAAAGAATACCCTTAAGACCGTGGTTCAGGCAAAATTTTCTTCAAAAATGGTTAAATGAATAGAATTAAGAGAACTAAGCAAACTTATTTTCAATGAAGATGTTTGTCATGTATATTTGACAAAGGGCTCAGAACAGATATAGAAACATCTATAAATCAAAAATAAAAATTGTCAATCCAGTAGACAAAATGGACAAAACACTCAAACAACATTTTACAAATTAGGATATTCAAAAGATAATACATATACAAAATGGTGCTTAAATTCATTAGTCATCAGAAAATCACATACATAATGCAGAAAACACCAAATTAGTAGAACAAGCAATGTCTGAAAATCTAAGTTTCTTTTAGTATGAGTATAAATTTGTACAAATACTTTAGAAGACGTATTATTATCTGTAAAACACATGGATAATAAGTTTCAGTCTCTCATGTTCATCTAAAAATATGAGCATTAATAGGTATTTATATGGTGTTAATACACCAAAATATAAATATAAAAACACTCATGACAATATTTTTGAATTAACCAAATATTAACAACAACAAAATGGACAAATTTATATTCATAGGGTAAAATACTATCCAGAAATTAGAATGAGAAAAACTATACCAGAATGCCTTGATAATTAAAAAGTATCATATTTTAAGAAAGAATCTAAGCCTAATGTATACTATATGGTTTCATTTGTAAAATAGTCAAAAACAAGTAGAAAGTTTTGGGAGTTAAAATTTTGTAATCATTTTCCCCAATATTAGCTAAATTCATTATATAAAAATAATATTTTGATAAGTAATTCATAAACAGATGCTGACTTTCTTATCACTGAATGCTGCAGATAATTAAAATTTTCATGTGATTAAGAAAGAATTTATTTGAGATATTAAGTATCATTTTAATTATGTCATGAATGTATAATCAGTAAACAAAAATATACATAAAAGAACACAAAATCAAACTATTAATTTCAAATTCTAATATTCTTTGGAAACATTAGATATCTCTTACTTTTTTGTTGTTCTCTTAATGAATTGAGTAAACTTATGAAAACTATCTCTTATAATAAAGTAGAAGCTAGGAGATTCCAAGATGGCGGCTAGAGGTAGGAAGCAGAAAGCGAGCCTCCTATAGTGAAATCTTGGAGAGACGCTGGAGACACACTTTGCAGGCATAATCACCAAGAAAAGGCATAACTTTGACTCCTCCACATCTCCAGCCGGTGCAGAGAATCTCCACTTCACGTTAAACGGAGAACCGAGGAGGCCCCCGGGGCCGCCAGTGGCCGGCGCCCATACGGCTTGGGAAGACGCGGACCAGCTTACTGTCGATTAGTACACTAACACTCCCTGTTTATACCTTTGAAACTCTCTTGTCTGATACCTTGTTCTGCTTTCTCCCTCTTGTCTGTATATTTGTTTTCCCCTTTTCTTTAACTTCTTGCTTTCCATCTCAGCTCACTCTTCCGTTCTCAATATTACCATTGTTATTATTACAAGCTAGAAAATACTTAATTACACACAGTACAGGGACAGTAACAACACCAAGGACAATGACAGGAAGACAGAAAAAACAAGGAAACCAGTTTCCCCACAGCAAAAAATTAGTACAGGAACCAGAGGGGAATGAAGAGAACAGAAACTCAGAGCCAGACTCCAACAAAATGAAGATAAACTATGCCAAAGGACCCAATGAAGCCTACAAGAATAATTTAAAAGAAGACATACTACAAGTACTCAATGAGAATTTTATAGAGATGATACTGGATAGGGTCAACCAAAATGTACAGGAGACACTCAAGAAATTCCAAGACAATAAAAATAGAGAATTTGAAAAAGCAAAAGAAGAAATAAAGGAAACCATAGAAGCACTGTATAAACACCAAAGTGAAAGAGAGAACACAATGAATAAATGGATAAATGAACTCAGGACAAAAATAGACAACAATAAAGAAGAAAACAGCCAGGATATGGAAAACCTCAGAAAAAAGAACGAAACAGAACTGCAAAACAAAACGGAAAGCCAATCCAGCAGAATAGAACAAACAGAAGACAGAATCTCAGAACTTGAAGATGAAATGGTAATTAAAGGAAAAACCGAAGAACTATTAATTAAACAACTCAAGACCTGTGAAAAGAAAATGCAAGAACTCACCGACTCCATCAAAAGACCAAACTTGAGAATCATGGGCATCGAAGAAGGAGAAGAGGTGCAAGCGAAGGGAATGCGTAATATATTCAACAAAATAATAATGGAAAATTTCCCAAATCTAGAGAAAGATATTCCCATACAAATGCAAGAGGCCTCCAGGACACCAAACAGACCAGATCAAAATAGAACTACTCCACGACATATCATCATTAAAACAACAAGTTCAGAAACTAAGGAAAGAATATTGAAGGCTGCAAGAGAGAAAAAACAAGTAACATACAAAGGTAAACCCATCAAAATCACAGCAGACTTCTCAACAGAAACATTAAAAGCAAGAAGAGCGTGGGGTGAGATCTTCCGGGCACTGAATGAAAATAACTTCAACCCCAGGATACTCTACCCAGCAAAGCTATCATTCAAAATAGATGGAGCAATAAAAGTCTTCCATGATAAGCAGAAACTAAAACAATATGTGACCACAAAGCCACCATTACAAAAGATTCTGCAAGGGATCCTGCACACAGAAAGTGACACCCAACTTAACCATGAAAAGGCAGGCAGCACCAAACCACAGGATAAGAAAAAGCAAGACAGTAGAGAGTAACATCAAGTTAGGTACACACAATCAAACCTTCAAACAACTAAGATAACTAAATGGCAGGAATCACCACATACCTATCAGTACTAACACTTAATGTCAATGGACTTAATTCACCCATCAAAAGACACCGTTTGACAAAATGGATTAAAAAAGAAGATCCAACAATTTGTTGCTTACAGGAGACTCATCTCACCGACAGAAATAACCATATGCTTAGGATGAAAGGCTGGAAGAAGATTTACCAAGCTAATGGCCCCCGAAAACAAGCAGGAGTAGCAATACTTATCTCTGACAAAGTAGACTTCAAACCTACATTGATCAAACGAGACAAAGAAGGACATTCCATACTAATAAAAGGGGAAATAGACCAAAAGGAAATAATAATCATCAATCTGTACGCACCCAATGTCAACGCACCCAATTTCATCAAACATACCCTAAAAGACCTAAAAGCATATATAAACGCCAACACAGTGGTTGTGGGAGACTTTAACACTCCATTATCATCAATAGATAGGTCATCCAAACAAAAACTCAATAAAGAAATCCAAGATCTAAAATATGCAATAGATCAAGTGGACCTAGTAGATGTCTATAGAACATTTCATCCAACCTCTACACAATATACATTCTTCTCAGCAGCCCATGGAACCTTCTCCAAAATAGATCATATCCTAGGGCACAAAGCAAGCCTCAGCAAATATAAGAAAATAGAAATAATACCGTGCATACTATCTGACCACAATGCAGTAAAAGTAGAACTCAACAACAAAAGTAAAGACAAAAAACATGCAAACAGCTGGAAACTAAATAACTCATTACTTAATGAAGAATGGATCATCGATGCAATAAAAGAGGAAATTAAAAAGTTCCTAGAAGTCAATGAAAATGAAAACACAACCTACCGGAACCTATGGGACACAGCTAAGGCAGTCTTGAGAGGAAAGTTTATAGCCATGAGTGCATATATTAAAAAGATTGAAAGATCCCAAATCAATGACCTAATGATACATCTCAAACTCCTAGAAAAACAAGAACAAGCAAATCCCAAAACAAATAGAAGGAGAGAAATAATAAAAATAAGAGCTGAAATCAACGAAATAGAAACCAAAAAAACCATACAAAGAATTAATGAAACAAAAAGTTGGTTCTTTGAAAAAATAAACAAGATCGATAGACCCCTGGCAAACCTGACTAAAATGAGGAGAGAAAAAACCCAAATTAGTAGAATCAGGAATGCAAAAGGGGAGATAAAACAAACACCATGGAAATCCAGGAAATCATCAGAGACTACTTTGAGAACCTATATTCAAATAAATTTGAAAATCTAAAAGAAATGGACAGATTTCTAGATACATATGATCATCCAAAACTGAACCAAGAGGAAATTAATCACCTGAATAGACCTATAACACAAAATGAAATTGAAGCAGCAATCAAGAGTCTCCCCAAAAAGAAAAGTCCAGGACCTGATGGATTCTCTGCTGAATTCTATCAGACCTTTAAAGAAGAACTGATACCAACCCTCCTTAAACTGTTCCATGAAATAGAAAGGGAAGGAAAACTGCCAAACACATTTTATGAAGCCAGTATTACACTTATCCCAAAACCAGGCAAAGACACCTCCAAAAAGGAGAACTATAGGCCAATCTCCTTAATGAACATTGATGCAAAAATCCTCAACAAAATAATGGCAAACCGAATTCAGCAACACATCAAAAAGATTATCCACCACGACCAGGTAGGCTTCATCCCAGGGATGCAGGGGTGGTTCAACATACGAAAATCAATAAACGTAATAAACCACATTAACAGAAGCAAAGACAAAAACCACTTGATCATCTCAATAGACGCAGAAAAAGCCTTTGATAAGATCCAACATCATTTCATGATAAAAGCTCTAAGAAAACTAGGAATAGAAGGAAAGTTCCTCAACATTATAAAAGCTATATATGACAAACCTACAGCCAGCATTATACTTAACGGAGAAAAATTAAAACCGTTCCCTCTAAAATCAGGAACCAGACAAGGATGCCCACTATCTCCACTCCTATTCAACATAGTACTGGAATTCCTAGCCAGAGCAATTAGGCAAGAAGAAGGAATAAAAGGAATACAAATAGGTAAAGAAACTGTCAAAATATCCCTATTTGCAGACGACATGATCCTATACCTTAAAGACCCAAAAAACTCTACTCAGAAGCTTCTAGACATCATCAATAGCTATAGCAAAGTAGCAGGATATAAATCAACATAGAAAAATCATTAGCATTTCTATACACTAACAATGAGCAAACGGAAAAAGAATGTATGAAAACAATTCCATTTACAATAGCCTCAAAAAAAATCAAATACCTAGGTGTAAACCTAACAAAAGATGTGAAAGACCTCTACAAGGAAAACTATACACTTCTGAAGAAAGAGATTGAGGAAGACTATAGAAAGTGGAGAGATCTCCCATGCTCATGGATTGGTAGAATCAACATAGTAAAAATGTCTATACTCCCCAAAGTAATCTACATGTTTAATGCAATTCCCATCAAAATTCCAATGACATTCATTAAAGAGATTGAAAAATCTACTGTGAAATTTATATGGAAACACAAGAGGCCACGAATAGCCAAGGCAATACTCAGTCAAAAGAACAATGCAGGAGGTATCACAATACCTGACTTCAAACTATATTACAAAGCAATAACAATAAAAACAGCATGGTACTGGCACAAAAACAGACATGAAGACCAGTGGAACAGAATAGAGGATCCAGATATGAAGCCACACAACTATGAGCAACTTATCTTTGACAAAGGAGCTAAAAATATACGATGGAGAAATAGCAGCCTCTTCAACAAAAACTGCTGGGAAAACTGGTTAGCAGTCTGCAAAAAACTGAAACTAGATCCATGTATATCACCCTATACCAAGATTAACTCAAAATGGATCAAGGATCTTAATATCAGACCCCAAACTCTTAAGTTGATACAAGAAAGAGTAGGAAATACTCTGGAATTAGTAGGTATAGGTAAAAACTTTCTCAATGAAACCCCAGCAGCACAGCAACTAAGAGATAGCATAGATAAATGGGACCTCATAAAACTAAAAAGCTTCTGTTCATCAAAAGAAATGGTCTCTAAACTGAAGAGAACACCCACAGAGTGGGAGAAAATATTTGCCAATTATACATCAGACAAAGGACTGATAACCAGAATATACAGGGAACTTAAAAAACTAAATTCTCCCAAAACTAATGAACCAATAAAGAAATGGGCATGTGAACTAAACAGAACTTTCTCAAAAGAAGAAATTCAAATGGCCAGAAAACACATGAAAAAATGCTCACCATCTCTAGCAATAAAGGAAATGCAAATTAAAACCACACTAAGATTCCACCTCACCCCTGTTAGAATAGCCATCATCAGCAACACCACCAACAACAGGTGTTGGCGAGGATGCGGGGAAAAAGGAACCCTCTTACACTGTTGGTGGGAATGTAGACTAGTACAACCACTCTGGAAAAAAATTTGGAGGCTACTTAAAAAGATGGACATCGATCTACCATTTGATCCAGCAATACCACTCTTGGGGATATACCCAAAAGACTGTTACTCCAGAGGCACCTGCACATCCATGTTTATTGCGGCACTATTCACAATAGCCAAGTTATGGAAACAGCCAAGATGTCCCAGCACTGACGAATGGATTAAGAAAATGTGGTATCTATACACAATGGAATTTTATGCAGCCATGAAGAAGAACGAAATGTTATCATTCGCTGGTAAATGGATGGAATTGGAGAACATCATTCTGAGTGAGGTTAGCCTGGCTCAAAAGACCAAAAATCGTATGTTCTCCCTCATATGTGGACATTAGATCAAGGGCAAACACAACAAGGGGATTGGACTATGAGCACATGATAAAAGCGAGAGCACACAAGGGAGGGGTGAGGATAGGTAAGACACCTAAAAAACTAGCTAGCATTTGTTGCCCTTAACGCAGAGAAACTAAAGCAGATACCTTAAAAGCAACTGAGGCCAATAGGAAAAGGGGACCAGGAACTAGAGAAAAGGTTAGATCAAAAAGAATTAACCTAGAAGGTAACACCCACACACAGGAAATCAATGTGAGTCAATGCCCTGTATAGCTATCCTTATCTCAACCAGCAAAACCCCTTGTTCCTTCCTATTATTGCTTATACTCTCTCTACAACAAAATTAGAGATAAGGGCAAAATAGTTTCTGCTGGGTATTGGGGGGGGGGTGCGGGAGGGGGTGGAGTGGGTGGTAAGGGAGGGGGTGGGGGCAGGGGGGAGAAATGAACCAAGCCTTGTATGCACATATGAATAATAAAAGAAAAATGAAAAAAAAAATAAATAAAAAAAAAAATAAAAATCCTGGCCCCAAAAAAAAAAAAAAAAAAAAAAAGTAGAAGCTATAGCTACCTTTACTATTTAAAAAGTATAATTTTCTCTTACCACCTGATTCTATTATATTAAATAAACCAGATTAAAATCCTAGCCAAAGGTCACTATAGTCCTAAAAGTCTAAGAATAAAACTATATACACAAAAAATATGAAAGCACTCATAGCTACTTATACTATTTAGATTTTTTAAATTATGCAAACATTTTATTCCATCTTCTACTAGAAATACAGTGCATAAAGACAAAAATATAGACTCCATTTATTCTTTTGATCATTAATAACATAATCTGCATAATAGGCACTAGTCTATGTTCTTAGCAGGACAATTACAGGTTGGAAATTGAATCTACTGATGTTACCAAATATTATGTTCAAAATAGCAGAGTCTTTGCATGAATGGAGAGTCACAAGTCTTCCGTGGAAAAAGCCAAGAAAGAACCATATCAAGCAGAAGCAGCAGAGCATTATGAAGTTGTAAAATGGTATGTTAAATTTAAGCTTGAAAGAAAATGCTTTAAGAGAAACAATTGCTATAAAAGTATTATAAATGTACTAATTAGAATAGAAATGTGAGAAAAACAAATTTTTGTTTAAAACCTACATTTTAGTTTGCCACAAAATGAAATAGTTAGTTGTTTGCAAAGAAGAGATGAGGGAAAAAAGGGAAAGCATGACAGCATGTTTTCTCAAACATATTTTTTATTTCAGAAATAAAAATCTGTCCTTAGCATCTAAAAATTATAGCCTGTATTCAGTCTGATACACATTGAGTAAACAGAAAAGGGACAAAACAACACTGATACCTTCAAATTTCTGTGGAAAACTTACATGGAAATGACGAGATTGGTAGCCCCAACATTCTGGTTTATCAAGTAAACCTCTTGCTTGCTGTAAGTAATGTTTTGAAATACAAAACATTGTTTGGAACAAAGTGGAGATAGTTCTTTTTACATGGAATTGTGGAACTAGCTGCATTTTTAGTTTCCAATAGCTAATTCTCCCAATTGATACATCCACCGTGGATTCTTTCTAATAAAAAATAGTCTGAGACAAGGTCACCCTCCTTCTTACCTTTTATTTCATTTTCTATAAAGTGATGGGGAACATTTGAGTGAGGAAGCTGTGAGCAAAGGACTATAACTTGGTAGTGAACTAAATGACCCAGTAGCACTTGATCCTGTTACAATGTATATACTTGCATGTTTGTGAAAAATAATAGACATACATGGAGTTTACTGCATCAAGGTACACAAAGTATTAGAAACAAGAGACTAGTGTACATTCATTGTTGTCTGGTGGGGAAATGTCCATCTTGGTAAATGATTGAGATCAGTTATTGCATTCTTTAGTTTCAGCTTCATCTCAAACAGAGCTGGCAGAGTGGCTCAAGTGTGAGGCCCAGAGTTCAAACACCAGTACCATAAAAAAATTAAATAAAATTTACTTTGATTTAGCCACACTCCTCTCTACCCCCAAGAAAAGGCTGATTCAAAGACTAATTTTAAAGTAGTAGTTGTTGTTTTATCTTTGTTTCTATAACAATCCTCATGAGAAATCCAGAAAGGGAAAAAAGGAAGGAGGAAAAAATAGCACCAGTTATATGTAACTTATGCTCAAACTTAGTATCAGAATTATCTGTCTGGAGTAAGAAAAAAAGCCATTCATCTATTTTTCTGTTTTCTATTGGTCAAAGGTACTTCTACTTTACTATGTATGAATTCCCCCAAGGTTCTGGGGTGCTTGTGAGTGGTGACATCATCAGCAAAGCACTAGGAGAGGAAGCAAGAGACTTTGGGCAAATCTAGATGTTGTTCAGTTTTTGGTTGGTTCTTATTGTGAACTGGATTTTCCAATGGCATCTGGAGCAAAAGTTGGGGCCAGACTGTGCAATGTTACAAATATACAAAAGGAGTCCAATGAAAGTTTCAAATATTGTGAAGAAAAGCATTACTTTTAATGGTACAGATTTTTAGTAAAAGAAACTTAATGGAATATTGTTTGAACTTAGTACATTTTTGTCAATATCTACATTGAGGTTGAGGGAAGAGATAAGACAGAGACAACATATTTTCTCCTTACCGTTTTCCAAATATATGTTGTATTACTTTTCAGAGTAGTTTTCTAGATATTTTGAATATCTAAACTGGGGTTTAGAATATTGAATAAATAAAAACATGATACAAATTTTGTTTTTATATTAACTTAGACAATATCCAATGTACATGTTTAGAAATTATATTTGAAAATGGAAATTAGATATAATACAGATATATCTTTGAAGATATATATCTTATAAAGATATAATAAGTTAGATATAATAGAGAAGTCTAAGATCTAGTCAACATTAATATATATTTTTAAGTTTTAAATATGTTGAAGTAAATCAAAGAATCAGATTGCAGAAATTCTAAAAAGTTTTAGAGCAATGTCTGTGGTTGAGTAAAGTATGGAAAAAAATCAATTATCAGATTACAAACTTATTAGGATTGTAGCAAAAATTCATTAGAAATTAATATGCCTAAAAACCCAAAAGCTCATTGGAGGTATATAAAGATTAATTTGTAATTACATTCTCGTTCAAATTAAAATGTCATCATAGGAAAACTATTCATTGTTCCCTGATGAGTCAATGATACTGGATGAAGTATACTTTCTTGTAAAATGGACACAGCCTAGAAATTTAACTCAAACAAAAAATATGATGGTGCTCGAGATTCTGTCTCCCTTTCTCAGGAGTCCTAGGTGGCCTTCCCAATTTATTCACTGGGAGCCACCTCCAAAGAGGTTTTTGAGGACAGTGCCTCAACCAGGGAGAACAGAAGACCAGGCTGAGTTGTGTATGTTTTCAAACTCCAAACCTCCACCCAATACTGGTAGCAATCAGACACCCCAAGAATCTGTATGGACACAAGAAAATAGCTGGAACTGGGACTCAATTCACAGATACAGGAATACTTGGGTGGGGACAGCAAATCATAAACCAGAGGCAGCATGCTGGGAAAGACTTCCAGTGCAATGCCACCATGAGACTCAGGTACATGTCACTTGGTATGAGTTGAGTAGGGGGCAAGTTGGAAATTGGCACAAGCCTCTTTAGGAAACACAAACCAAAACAACATTGAGATTCCATCTCTCCACAGTCAGAATAGCTGTCATCAAGGAAACAAACAACAAATTTTGGCAATTATGTAGGAGCAAAATAAACTGTTCTATACTGTTAGACTAGCACTGTGGAAATCAATATGGAATGCCACAAAAAATAAAACTGGGACTACCAAATGATCCTGTTTTGCCACTCCTGAGGATATATCCAAAGGAACTTAAGTCAACATACAACAGAGATACACACACAACAATATTTATTGCAGTACTACTCACAATAACCAGGTTATGGATTAACATAGGTGCCCATCAACTGGTGATTAGATTAAACAAATGTGGTATATACACAATGGAGTATTATTCAACCATAAAGAAAAATGAAATTATGTCAGGAAATATTGCAGGAAAATAGATAGAACTGAAGATCATGATATTAAGCAAAGTAAACCAGACTCAAAGACAAATACTTCGTGTTTTCTCTCATATGCAGAATCTAGACCTAATCTTGTATACAAGATATATACGTATGTATATATATATATATGTATATATATGTGTGTGTATATATTCATGTATATGACATATATATATATAACATGAAAATTAAAGTGAGACTGCTGCTGAGGGAACAAACAGGAGGAAGGAGAGAGAAAGAAAAGGATTATGGGTGGAGGGTAAATGTGATCAAAGTACATTATACACATTTATGAAAATAACAAACCATTAAAAATTGTAAAAGTCCTGTGGGAAAAGCTGGCGATAAGGGATAAGAATAACTAACAGAAGGGGTGGATTTGATCCAAGTGCATTGTATACATGTATAACAATGTCCAGTGAGGCCATTTGTACAATGGACTATGCTAATAAAAACATGACGTTCTTCATTTAGTCAAATCTCTACAAAACTAAGAACAAGATGATTTGAGAAGTTGCAATGAGAGAAGTTCATTGAGTACATTTTTCAGTGTCTTAATACTTATTTCATTTTAAAAGTCACATTCTCCCAACTAAAACAGTAATAAAGATATTAAAAAAAAAGCTTAAAAATCATTCCCCAAACAAAACCTTGAAAATTTTAAAAGTCAAAGTATTTATTTCTACCCAGGAAATTTTTTTTCTCTTGTGTTTTTATTTTTTTTTATTCTTTTTTTTTTATTCATTTATTCACATGTGCATACATTGTTTGGGTCATTTCTCTCCCTCTCCCCCTCCACTTCCAGGCAGAACCTGTTCTGCCCTTATCACTATTTTTGTTGAAGACAAGACATAAGCATAATAAGGAAGACAAAGTGTTTTTGCTAGTTGAGTTAAGGATAGCTATACAGAAATATTCCCAGCATTGCTTTCATGTACAAATGTGTTACAACCCATGTTGATTCATCTCTAATTGAAAAATGCAAATCTTAGAAATAAAAAAGTTAAAGATTATTTTATTTATAGCAAGTCCAAAATTCTGTGAAACCTAATCAATACTTATAGATGTCAGAGATCTCTGGGATGGGAGAAAGGACATGAGGGATCCTTTTTGAGACTGTGAAATAGTCTTTATGCCAGTCAATATGGTGGTCACCTGGTAGTATCTGTATGTAAGGAATCATTGATTTGTACACTTAAGATTAGATTACCATAGATATTTTATATTTTAATAAAAACAAAAAAGGAACCGTAGTTAACACCAATACTATTCTTTTTTTTTATTCATTTATTCATATGTGCATACATTGTTTGGGCCATTTCTCCCCCTCCTCCTTCTTCTCCCCGTACCCTCCCCCTCTCCCCCCTCATCCCCTCCTTCTCTCCCTTACACCCCCTTACTTCCAGGCAGAATCTGTTCTGCCCTTATCTCTAATTTTGTTAAAGAGAGATTATAATGAGCTCTAGAATAATTTTGTCACACTTCAAATAAAATTTGGAATTTTCTTTGTAATCATGGTGACCTGTGCATTAACTTTGATATCATTATGACCCATGTTTTCATTCAATAATTATTTATTGAATATTGATTCCAGTACATACTTATGTTTGCTTCAACTTAACCAAATTTCTTTTCTACTTTATATACTTTCTCATTTTTCATATTCTCTTATTTTCCTCTCTCTCTTTGTCTCTCTCTCATTTTGCGTAGCAAAATGGTTCACATATTTTATTTTATTTTTTTGGCAGCATTGGATTTTGAACTCAGAACCTCATGCTTGAGCCTTTCCACAGCCCTGTTCATAAATTTCTAAGCAAAACAATTAGCAAACATTCAGTTGCAAAACATGCGAAATAAGTTGGAGATAACAGGAAATACAAAGGAATTTCTTGAAAAAATATGGAGTTGCTGAAAAGAAAAGTTAACTAAGAAGACTTGACAAAGACTTGGACCAGAGCAGAAACGTAGTTAAGAGAAATTGAAGGACATTCTCAGCATGCCTTCATGAATGAGCCCCAAGAGAGAGTATAAACAATAGTATGAAAGAAAAAGCGTTTTTGCTAGTTGAGATAAGGATAGCTATACAGACAGACTCCTAGCATTGCTTCCATGTACAAATGTGTTAACATTCTAAGTTGATTCATCTCTAACTGTTCTTTTTTCTAGTTCCTGATCCCCTTTTCATATTGACTTCTGTCGCTATAAAGTTTCTGTATTAGTTCCTCTGCAGTGGGGACATCAAATACTATCACATTTTGTGTTTCTTACCTATCCCCAGACCTCCCGTGTATGTTCTTCTCTAATCATGTGCCCCAGTATTACTCTCATCCCAAAACCAGACAAAGACACCTCCAAAAAGGAGAACTATAAGCAATCTCCTTAATGAACCAAAGGATAAGGAAAAGATTTGCCCATAGTTTGGATCTGGGATATCCCTCACAGGTCCAGGTATTGAAAGCTTGGTCCACAGTCATTGCACTATTGGAAGATGGTGGAACTTTTAAGAGCTGAGACCTGGTTGAGGGAACTGAGGTCATTAGGGGTATTCCCTTGAAAGGGATGATAGGACCCTGGTCCTTCCTTTCTCTTTTGCTTTCTGGCTGTTTCAAATGCCACATGCTCCCACAGTGATGTGTTATGCTGCCATAGGACCAAAGCAGCGTGGTCAAGGGACCATGGACTAAAACATCTGAAATAATGAGCCAAACCAAACTTTCCTTCTTTTAAGTTGCTTATCTGAAATATTTTGTCATAGTGGTGGAAAGCTGAGTAGTAGAGGACAGTTTAACACTTTTTTTCTACTGAAAAAAATAATTTGATGAACAATTGAAGTTACATCCTCACTACTCTTTACATTCTGAAATAAAGTTAGAGATATTAAAGAATTTTATTTTTTTGAGATGTTGTCTTACCATGTTGCAGCACTCCAGCCATACTCTCTGCCTCAGTATCCCGAATAGCTGCAATTTCAGGTGCAGGCCACTGTGGCCAGAGAATTAAAGCTTGAAATAGAATGGTGTGCAGGAGCAAGTTTTGACAGGCTTTGAAAAGTCAACAGTTGAATTTTTAGGAATATTATGAGATGGATTTATTACAGCTTGAAATCAGCCATGATGGCATTATTTAATAAGCAACCACAACAAACTACTTCCTATCCTTACCTGCATGAAAGAGGAATTTATTTTTTAAAAATTTAGCATGGCTGTGGCTCAACTGGTAAGAGCACCTGCCTGGCAGTGTGAAGCCCTGAGTTCAAACCCCAGCACCATCCTAAAAACATTAGCTTTAGCTGGGCACTAGTGGATCACACTTGTAATCCTAGCTACGTTTTATTTTTTTTTTAATCTCTTTAATTTTTCTGTTGTTGTGCTTGGGGTACATTATGGCATTTACAAAAGTTCTTACAATGTATCAAATGTATCACAGTTGAATTCACTTCCTCCATTATTCTCCTTTTCTCCTCTCTCCCCATTCCTGGAATAGTTTTGGAGGCTTAAATCGGGAGAATCATGGTTTCAGGTAAAAAGTTGGAAAGACTCCATCTCAATAAAAAAATGTTGAGCATGGTGATACACACCTGTCATCCTAGCAATGGTAGGTGGCTTTAAATAGGAGGATTGTGGTCCAGGCCAGTCTGGGCAACAAGCAAGACCCTATCTCTAAAACAATCAGAGCAAAAAGGGCTGGAAACTTGGCTCAAGTGGTAGAGCTCCTGGCTAGCAGTGGGGAGCCCTGAGATCAATTCCCAGTACCACAAGGGGAAAAAAAATGTAGCTTTCTATCTAAAGGAAGAGTGTGGCCAGGCATAGTATGGGGACGTTATGTTCTCTAACTATAAGGAATGATAAGCCAGTTCTAGGGCATTAGAACATGGCCAGAAGTAGAATATGAGAGAGCAACTGAGAATGGATATTAGTAGTTGGGGAAGCTGTGGGTATGTGAAATCAAGGAGTGTAGAGGATTCTTAGTACACTTTGCTAAAACTGTATTTATAAATAATGTCTTTTTCATTTTTTAACAAAAATATCAAATTTTAAATCTTTCTCTACTTTGTCTCATGTATCTTTTCTCCTGGACTGTTTGATTGTTATTTTAAAATACATATGTGAAACTGTGCTGATATATTAATAGAGCAAATTCATTACCTGCATAAGTCATCTCAATATTTTTAACCCGTTTCTTCATAAAAGTATATTTATTGTCAAAAATAATTTACCTTTCCAAGTTACTCTTAGAAATGGTATGGCTTTCTTAAATGAAAAGTCATAGCGGGACTCACAATGGAAAAGGTGAATATATTTGTACATATAAAATTGTTTAAATTTTCTGAAATTAAGATATGCCAAGTAGTAGCAAGAAAAATGTTTTATAAAGTAGTCTGTAGTTAAGATTTCCAATAGCTGATACAAAAATAAATGTAAAACATGGGAGAAAACTAATATCACAAAATTCAATTAAATAAGAATGAAAGTTCTGAAAATTTGCTTTAATGACATTTCAAATTAAATTTAAATATGAAATATGAGGGTACCTGACTAGTAATCAAACAAGTATAAATTAAAGCATAAATAGCTATTACAGGTCACCTATACAACTGGAAAATATTTTAAATGATTATACTAACAACTGCTGTCATAAAACAGGTAAAACATCTTGCTGGTTAAGATGTAAATCAGCTCATTTTCTGACTCTAGGTCTAAACATGCTTTAACTAAGAATTTCACCTCCAGGATTGTATCTCACAGAAAGGATTAGAAATATGTATACAAATTTACATGTAGGAATTTTATAATAAAAAAGTAGTTGTTATATTTGAACCACAAATTATATGTATACATGTATATGTATAATTTTCAGTATACATGCATATATAGATTAAGAGAAAGAGACACATTAAATAAGTCAATAAAATAGAAGTAAATAGGCAGCCAATAAAAATGTCTAGCTATCTAAGACAATTTACAAACATGGAAACATGATCACAACTTAAATGTGAAAATTAAAAGGCAATAAACATGTATACACCCCATGATATTAATTAAAATTATACAAATTGAAAAAAAGATAAGCAGTAAATATTCCAACATATTAATAAAATTTATTTCTAAGGTTATATAAGTGAATTTTAAATTTATAAAATTAAAATTTTATTTAATATTCATGTTACTTCCAGATCATAAAATTACATGATAAATTTCAAATAAAAAAATTGAAAATTGAATATATACGTATCTCATTTGCTCTGATACATAATTATAGAGAATTTTAATACTTCAATTACAATATTACTATTTATATGATTAAACTTATTACTTATATATAGCTTGCTATAAACATAATGGCTATAAGATTTTTTCTAAAATTACTAGATTTTTTTCAATTATTTTCCTTAAAATATTTTGTGTTTACTGTCATTTTCAATAATAAAACTCATCAATTGAAGTGTCTCTGAACGCCAAGGTTGGGGGCAGGTCTTTATTTTTTAACTTATTATGAGGCAAAAACTTCAACAATTTGAAAACTGACTATTACCCACATGGAACACTCTTACTTCACACTTCATGGAATTTTGGGGGATTTCTGCCAGAATAGCTTTTGTACAACACTGACAAATAGCCTTTGGAAGGAGTTAGAAGCCCCAGTTCTGTTATGGACAATTATGATCCCGCAAATCCAGAAAGGAAAGAAGGCAAAAGCTTAAGTGACTAACACTGTTGTTTAGTAAAGAATAATGTAGACATTTGAATCTTTTAATGCTTTCTCCATAACAAGGAGACACAACTCTATAAATGTTCCAGAATATGAGAAAAGATCAGAAATTTACTCTTTCAAAACTAAGTAAGCTTGGGTCAATCAGTGGTCACAGTTTTCCCATTGAGTTTTCACCAATGGAGATATCACCTGTATCATGATATAATATTTTGTAGGTTGAATACATTATTCTGTAAGTAAAATGTCTACTGAAAGATTATCAATAGATACATTTCAGGTTAGGTGTGGTGGTGCATGCCTGAAATTCTGGCTACTTGTGGGGCCGAGATTGGAGGATCACAGTCTGAGGCCAACCCAGGCAAAAGCACAGACTACCTGAAAAACAAACTAAACACAAAAGAACTGGGGGCATTGCCCAAGTGGTTAAGCTTGGAATTCAATCCTCAGTACTGCCACAAAAAGAGGAGACAAAAAAAGGAAAGTTTTGATGTCTTTAAATTTGTGCTACCTTCCTGCTGTATACCTGTTGGTTGCTGTCAAAAGAGTCAAGTTCATCAAACTCAGGAAAGTGGTGCTGGTCCTAGCCAGATGCTAGCATGGACACAAAGCCATCATCATAAGAACACAGATTATGGCACCTCGGACTGCCCCTACAGCCATGTTCTGGTGGCTGGAATTGACCATTATCCCCACACAGTGACAGCTGCTATGGGCATGAAGAAAATCACCAAGAGGTCAAAGATTGTGACTTTTGTGAAAGTTTATAACTACCATCACTTTATGGTCACAAGGTACTCTGGATATCCCCTTGGACAAGACTGTTGTCAAGAAGGATGTCATTAGAGACCCAGCTCTTCCCATGCAAAGCCAGACGAAGGCCAACGTCAAGTTCTAAGGGAGATACAAGAGCAGCAAGAACAAGTGGTTCTTCCAGAAGCTTTGGTTTTACATGTTGTTGTTCCCATCATTAAAAATAAGAAAAAAGTATAAATAAAACTAAACATATTTAGAAGAAATTTATGACCCATAGGAGTGTATAAAGATATGACTGATAGTAAGAGAAGACTCAGTTCTTATTAACTATCTCAAGTTAATTTGTTTTAAGCAATAAAAATTATCTACATTTTAAAGTTAGAGTGGGAAAGAAAGCTTCTTAAAATTTCCACATGATTTCAGCTAATTCAAAAGAGGAAGAAATATTTTAAGGTGTCTTTCTGGGTATATTAAATCTGCGCTGTGAGCTATCCATGTTTAAATGTTGACAAGGCATTTGGCTAAATGAGCTTGAAGGGAATCAGCCTAGAAATACAAAAATTGTTGACATATTAGTAGAATTTATAGTTATGGGAGCAATTACTCTCATCTAGGAAAAGAAGAGGGAGAAAAGAGGAGACCCTAGAATGAGCTTTGAAAGAAATGTAGCTTTGAAGGAGTCACATGAAAGGAGAAGCTAGATAGACAGACTGGTATTTTAGGGCTAAAGGAGGAAAAATGATTTACTATTAAAATAGTATGATCTCACAAATGACAAAAAGGAAATAGGTAATTAAATAAGGTCCCTATCATTGTCTTGTTCAGCAGTACAATAATGATAATAAAACTAGAAATATTTCTAGAAAAATATTCATTGTAGGACTAATTTAAAGATTGATGGTTACCAATAAAATAAAATTACAAGATAAATTTTGCAAATCAAGAAAGAAAAAAGAAACAAGAGAAAAATTGTCAATCTCTTCTTTTCCCTTTTTGTCCTTCTCCTGAGCCCAAACTCTTGGCTTTTCATCACTTTAAGACTCCCAGATGTGTGGGAGTTTGGGATGTGCCATGGTCTTAATGTAGGTGTCCTTCAAAATTTATATGTTGAAACCTAACCCGCAACAGGATAGTACTAAAAGATGGGGTCGTTTGGGAAGTGATTCAGTCATGAATCATTGGCCCCTTCCACCATGTTAGGACCCAGCAAGAACACACCATCTAATAAGTAGAGAACTGAACACTGAATCTTCTGGTGCCTTGATCTCAAACTTCCTTGCCTTTAGAAAAGTGAGCATTAAATTTCTATTGATAAATTGCCCAGTCTAAGATATTTTGGTAGAGCAGCCAAAATGAACTAAGAAGGGGTTTAGAGGAGGTATAATCTCTTCTTCTACTTGTATTTATAATACTATTCCAGGTTTTAAAACAAGCAATGAAATAAAATAAATTCTAAATAGTTGATATGTGAACTTCCAGAGTTCACTTCAAATTTTACACAGCAAGGGAAAACATATAGAAAGGTGTAGGCACAATGTGTAGCAAATCCTCAACTAGGGAAGAGAAGCCTGGAAAAAACATCAATATCTGAGCAGAAATTAGAGTTTGACAATTCTGTGACATAAGTGGAAGCAACCTCAGAAGCCGGGAAATTATAACCTGGCTTTTGTCTTTCAATTTGTATGCACACATCTATAAAATGCGGAGCAAATGCTACAGTGGTGCCATGGGAAACTGTCAATATTGATATTGCTTATAGATAAAGGGGACTCACAAAGTAAAAGCAAATTGTCTTAAATGTACTTGAGAATTCCAGTTACAATCATTGTTGAGAACTATTCCATGTGGTTATCTATCCAGTACTCTGTTTACCAAATCTATCATCAAATCAGCATCATTTTAGTTTAATTATACTTTGCTTTATGTGAAAAATGATTTGTGCTCTTTTTTAGCTCCTTGATCACAGTTTATACAGTGATACCATATTGCTGATAAAGGTCAATCAAACAGAGCAACGTGCTTAATTGGACTTTTCTTTCTAGCCTTTCAGTGTGATGTTTTAGAAGGAAATTATCTACAAACAACATTTTTATTCATGTACATTGTCACTGTTATATCTTAATTACTGTTACGTTTTTGCAGTATGTTCAGACTGCCAATTGGATAAAATAGCATTTCAGTAACTTAGAGAGACACTGACTGTAGATATAGGCAATCTTTACCTTGTGTATTACTGGGGAAATGAGAAATTGAAAACATGACAAGTAAGTTTAATGTATGTGAAAAAAATCACAGTTATCCCACTAACATTAAGTTTTTTGATCAAAAATTAAAAATCTGTTATGATCAGTTATAAATATATGGAAAAATAAGATATAATATTTCAATATACTATATATATATATATATTTTTTTTTTTTTTGGCAGTACTGAGAGATTGAACTCAGGCCTCAGGCTTGCCAGCCTTGTTGTGCTCTACCACTTGAGCCATTCCACCAGCCTTCTTTTTGTGTTTGTTGTTTATTGAGAGAGGGCCTCACTTTATGCCAGGGCCAGTCTGGACTGTGGTCCTCCTGTTTGTGTTTCCCTTGCATGGCTGGAATAAAAGGTGTAGACCACTGCATTCGCTCATTGGTTGAGATGCGGGTTTCCCTCACTCTGACCTGTCAGCCTCAAAAGGCCATCCTCTCAATCTCTGCCTCCCAAGTAGCTAGGACTGCAGTCTTGAGCCATTGAGAATAGCCCAATATACTGTAACTTAAAGCACTAGAAACAAGTGAAGATTTAAACATTTTAGGTCTTTATAATATATATATATATATACATATATATATATATATATCAGGAGTAATTTGAGTAGTTCTTGACTTCTGTTTTATAGAGATGAAGCATGATTTTTATGCCTTAGCTATTTGCTATACTCTTTTCTAATTCTGCTTTAAATACTTTATCCTTTTGCCTTGAAGGTGTACAATACCCATGAGACAGGACAGATTCCTCTGGAACATCTTAATTCTTTTTGTCACAAGCACTTTGCTAACTTTGGTAAAGTTTGCCTTCACTGTTCCTCTAGCTATATATCTCGTCTCTTAAACAGTGGGAGTCTCAATAGACTGACAGCCAGTTATTTCTTTTTTAACCGTATTTACACTCAATTTGATTTTTACCACTGTGGTTATAACTTTTTGTTTCTTTGCTACACTTTCATTTTTCTTGGAGTTCCCTCTTTCTATTTCTATCTTTGTAAACAGTCATGAGTTTATGGGAAATAAGGAGACAACACAACTATGTGCTTGGCTGTCTGTGCATGAAATGAATAACAAATGTACAGTAAGCAATTAGTTAAATACTTTAAAAGAAATCCACAACTGGGCTGAACATGGTGGTTCACACCTGTAATCTCAACTTCATGAAAGGCTGAGGGAGGAAGATAACAAGTCTGAGGCCATCCTGGGCAACTTAGCAAGACACTCTGTCAAAATAAAATAAGAACAGGTCAGGTGTGGCACAGAGGTAGAGTTCTTGCCTAGCATGCTGAAGCCCTGGGTTCAACTCTCAGCACGAGATCACTAAAATGTTTATGTAATGTCAGTGAAGGTACAAGATACAAAATCAATATGCAAAATTAATTGTATTTCAACTTTCTAGAAGTAAATAATCTGAAACTGACATAAAATACCATTCATGATGCATCAGAAGCATGAAGTATTGTGGGCGTGGTGGTGCACACCTTGCAATCCCAGTACTGGGGGTTGGAGGCTGGAGGATGATGGGTTTGCAAAGCTGGGCTATGTCAGAAGACCTTGTTTCAAGACATGAAAAAATGAAAGGAAAAACTCTATGGGGGTAGGGATGTAATTCAGTGGTAAAGGACTTGTCTAGCATGTAAGATGCCCTGAGTGTTTCCTCAGTACCCCCTACACATACCAAAAGAAACTAGTGGGTAATTTCTGTATGTCCTAAAAATGTTTATATGAATGTCACAGAACTATTATAGTCTGACTCTCTACAAAATCCGAACACATGCTTTGCTTTCTTCACAGAAAATGTTATTTTCCTTCTAGTATTTTGATGCTCCCTTTTCTGAAACCCCATAGCAGCCTTTCAAATTTAAGTATTACATTCTTTTTATGAATTTATTTCTAAATAAAATATTCTCCAACAATCTCTGTATCCTTACTTCCATACTGTCATTCTTCCTCAGTTTCAGAAATTCTACTTATTATGGAAGAGTTTATAACTGGTGCTGGTGGTATAGCTCAGTGATAGAGGGGATACTTAACAGGCATGAGATCCTAGGTCCAAACCACAGCACCAAAACAAAAAAAAAAATCAATAATTGGGCATTATTTGCTCTTACTAAATTGTCAGTAACCTCTTCATAACATTCCTTGCATCAACTAACCTAAAAATAATGATAGTTACACAGAAGTATTTATAATAATAACATACATGTTTACATACTATTTAAGTTTTCAGTTCTTTGTATTTTTTCTGATCTAATCCTTGCAAACATTGTTGAATGCAGTCATGACTGTATGTATGAACAAATCAATGAATACATATCATTAATACCTAGAAACTAGTAAGTTTATGCTATTTGTCTAGATTAGTATTCTTTTAATGTAACTACAGATAACACATACTCCAATTTAATACATTTCAAATCTATTACTTTTCAAAAGCAAAATTGGATTCCAAAAATTACAAGGTCCAGTCCCTGCCCTCACAAACCTTATAATACCTTAATGGAAATGAAAATCATGCAGTGAGGCTTGGATTTAATCCTACTAAGCTGAACTAGGAGCTTTCAAAAGTAAGAAAATACATTGACTTACTTCTCTAAAATAAAATTTCCCAGTTGTAACAGTAATTCCCTGGCAGACTTTATAAAAAGAAATAAGAGTTAAAAACCTATAGCAAATTGATCGTTTCTGTATTCTCTTTTATTTTAATTAATATTTGTGAGTTTAGCATTCTTTCAAGTGATTATTACATTGTCATCTAAGTTTTAATTTTATGTAGCCTGAGTCTTTTTTCCTTATCAGTAGCAGTTGATTACATTCTTCTCAGGGGTCTGCTTTAATAAAATGCAAAATAAATTTAGAAATGCCTATGTATATAGCTGAATGATAAAGTTACATTGATGATGTTACATTAATGGTGGACTATGCTCCATTAGTTTTTCTCAGTAGCTGAGTGATACTTCTACATAACAACCTCACAGTATGTGTCATCCAAATTTGTGTTAATTTGCAAATTGCTACATATTCTGAACCTTTGAGTCATTTTTAAACACTCAAACCTCAGATACCAAAGGCCTGCAGTTCCTTTTTAGAGCTGGACACCTTTCTTGTGATCTTAGCATTCTATAACTAGAGAGAAGTTTAGAGGTAAGTTTTTCTTAGACATGAAAATTATAGGGTAGATGATTAAGGCACTTCTTTATGCTGTGTTTGGAAAAGACAAGGGTAATTTACATGAGCTGCAGTGGTACATGAATAAGTAACAGGTAAAACAAATTAAGCAGTAACTCTCTAGCAAAAAAAATCAAAATGAAGAAAATTGAGCATCATAGCTATACAAATTTTTCCTCCACAAATAGGACTATATACATATATAGAAAAAAGAATAGTTATAAAGAACACGAAAATTCCTTTCTCATGTGGCTTTTCAAATCAGTAGGGGAAGGAATAAACCATGTAATAAGGGGCAATGAGGGATTTGACTATTATTTATGAGAGAAAATTTAGTCCCCTTTTCTGCACCAGCAAAGATGATTAAAAAAGAAATATAAAGAAAAAATCTAGAATATGTCAGTTCACCAGGTTCAATGCTTAATTTTGACATATGATACATATATAGAAATGATGCATGTAAGTGAAATGATATGTCCAGCTTAATGAATTATTGTAAAATTAGCACCTATGAAAACACCCTTTAAATCCTGAAGTAGATCATTTCCTGCCTCCCATAAGCCCATCTCCTACCCCTTCCTAGTCATAATTTCTTCCCTCCCCGGAGAAAACCAACAGTATAACTTTAATGATAGCATGCAATGCAAGGTCTACACGTTCTTACCATATGTATGCATCCGTAAGCAAGAGTTCAATTTTGCCTATTGCAGAACTTTATATGACTTTACATGATTAAAATCACTTTTACAACTGTAATATTTTAGAACACTTTTCTATTTGAACTAGCATATGGTATTGTCTTAACCCCAAAGTGACTTACATTACTTTTATTAATAGTTTATTAGTCCTAGTAGTCATATAAACCCACAAGTGGGCTAGAAATTGTGACTTCCCCAAGTAGTAGGCAGAAAAGAAGAATCTACTACTAGTTAGTTCTAGCAATATCCTTTCTAGATTTCAAATCTAATCACAGAATGTTTTGTTTTTACACTTTTATCACTCATCTGCCTATCAACATTAACTATTAATGAAACCTCTTTGAGATATGGGAAACGAAACTGAAAATATAATGACATCACAAGAATTATTATGCTACCAATACTGATAATTAACACTTAAGATTTCCAGTATAAAGAAGTATAAATACAAACTATTTTAATTTTCACTGCAATCTAAAAACTTACCCTTTTATTCTTGTTACATGTGAGGAAAAATGAGGCACAGTGAAGTTAAATAACTTACACAAAGTCACATAGCTAATAAATAGTGGATCCAGGATTTGAAGCCAGATAGCATGGCTCCAGAGACTAAGATTTTTATCATGATGTTATGATATTAGACCTCATAAGCAAATAAGTCAATGATGATAATACACATAACAAGAATCTTTCCAATTGTTATAAGATTTAAATCTTCTGATCAAATTGTTGAGTTGTCAAGGACAAAAAGGATTCCATTCGGAGAGACAAAAATAGAAAATAAAACTACCCATGTCATTCATTTCAAAGTGAACTCAACTGAATTTATCGTATAAAATAGCATCTCAACATTTATTCTTCAACAATCAATTTCTAATGATGAAAGAATCTTGCTGATGAGTTAATACTGATTTCTCTTAAGAAAATAATATGAACATTAATTAAGAGGATTCCATATTGGTTTTACCTTTTTAACTCATTTTAAGTTACTGCTTATGACTTAACAATATACTAACAGTGGGTATATTAGATATACCAGCTTTAAAATGTGGACTTAATTCCTGGGTTCAATCTCTAGCACCCTTAAAATAGATCTTATTCAATTCTAATAGATCTTAAAAAAAAAAAAAAGAACCCTCTTTTTCCTGTTGAGGAGGATCATGATTTTAGGGCTAGCCTGAGCCACATTGTATGTTACAGATTACCTGGACTACATAGCGAGATCCTGTCTGAAATAAAAAATCTTGTATATAATAATGAGTAAATTGTCATAAAAGATAAAAATGTTTTGTCTCTGGAAAACATTGAGGACTGTATACTGTGTTTCTTAAATAATAACCCTGTGTTTCTTTTTTGTCATAGATTTTTGCTCACTGATTTATACCCTATCTTTACAGGTCCCACATTACTCATTTTTGCTGTATTATAAGAATGAAGCAAGTGCTTTGGATGCAACAAGTTTATTTCAAGATCTGAATAAAATAACATCAAGACCAGTTTTCAAGAAATTCTCTTTAATCTTCCTTAGCTAGTAGATACTTTTACATGTAATAAGTACAGTATTCGGATTATAGGTTTTAAAGACTGGAATATTTGATAAACCAGTCCCTACCACAATAAGGAGAAATAAAATGAATAAGCAAGCAAACAAAAATCTTTTCTATATGATGTAAAAACAAGCAAATAAGACTCTTCCCTTGGGTTAAGATAATATCACATGAAGTGTTGTGCAAATTTGCCATAAGAATTATGACAGATGGGAAAGAATTCACTTAAATTTTCTAAAAGCTTTTGCCTTGCAAACGAGTTTTCTTAAAAAAATTTGTTTTCATATCTAAGTAATAGAAGTCTAAAGATTAAGCATTACCACTGTCATTTATATTATGAAGAAAAATGTAATGTTGAACAATTTATTTTAGCCCCATTTCTTCATTTTTCTAAATCATTCTTTTCTTTGAACTATTATTCAAAAGATGTTGTTGCCTTTTTGTCCTTTGTGGGGTATCCCTACACTTTGGCTAATGATAAAAAGTTGTTGTTTTCTTTCATCCTCATTACCATACTCATTGTTCTCCTTAGTTGGATGCGTTTTGGATGACATCCTTGTCCTGCTGAGAGCTGCAGGACTCCACCAGATCTGTTCAGGCACCTGAGCCTAATTAATGAAGTTCTAACTCTTCTTTTAACCATAGATTTAGTAAATGGGAATGTTTGCTTCTAAATCACTAGGAGTTGAGTGAATACTTTAAAATGGGTCATTACTGCATATTCTATGACTATGTATATCTGATGAAGAGAAAAAGAATGTGACAAATTTTCATATAAGGAACTGTTTGTTCATACCGCCCATTATTTGGCAGAGAAAGCATGCTATGTATTAATATAATTGGGATAGTGTAAACTATTAAACTTTGAATTATAACAACTGAATTATAAACAGCAGAGGGAGGGAAGGAGGAAAGAAAAGAGGGATGGAGGAAGGAGGAGAGAGAGAGAGAGGGAGAGAGAGAGATTGACTCAGTATACTTCAGACTATCTATTTCTCTCTGCATCAGCTTCTCTTTAGATCCACTGAGTGTCATCACTATTGCAGTTATAAGAACTCTGGCTAAGGGAAGCAGCAAACAAATTTACAGGAAGACTATCTGGCCCTCAGTGGGGAGGCTGCAGAACCCAGCTTGACAAAGGACATGCATGAAGCCAGGAAAACAGAGCATACAAGCACAGAGCTCCTTCAGTATAAGGATTCTGCTTGCTGAATTCCCATTCTAGTCATTTCTATGATGTTTTTCATACTTATCCTAATGTCTTTGTATTGTTTTCTCAATTCTCCAAAACCCAGGTGGGCCTAGATTGTATACTGAGCTAGTGATAAAGTGATCAAGAGAGATCATCCTTGTAAAGGGAAAATGGGTGCTACTTCCCCTAAAGACTCACAGAGTGGGATTTACCAAAAATTGAAATGGTCTTGAAAGTTTTCTAGTCAAAAGACATTGGCCCATTTCAATTACCACTGTCAGATCCACAGATGAAACAGAGTTGGCAAGAATTATTAATTGACCACTGAGATTCTAATTCATTCCTATATCATCCTCCTAATCTTGATTAAGGAAATTATCTTCTCTAAAGCTCTGTTTCCTCAATTTTAAACAGGATAAGATTGTTCCACTCAAAATATAAGGCCATTGTAAAAAGTAGAATGAGATAACTTATGTAAGATTTCATTCAATCTCTTTGTACTCAAAAACAATGTCTGAAGGTCTCATGCCTATAATCCCAGCTATCCAGGACATAGGAATATCTCAGTTACAGGCCATTTTAGGCAAAATGTTACAAGGACACACCCCCACAAACAACCAATTCAGGTTTATTGGTGAACACTTATGATTCAAGTTGTTTGGGAGGCTGGATCATGGTCTGAGGCTGGTCTAAGCACAAAACTATATCTGAAACAAACTAAAAGCAAAAAGGGCTGAGGCAGGTAGCACAAATGGAAGAGTGCTTGCTTAGAAAGTACAGGCCCTGAGTTCTAACCTCTGTACTGCAAGTGTAAGACAGTGATGAAGGTGTAGCTTAGTGGTACAGCATCTGCTTAGCAAATAGAAGACCCCAAGTTCCCAGCACAATTTTCTTTTTACAAAAATGTATTAAGGCCTACCATGTGTGAAATATATGGTATATTGTAACAGTAATGATTTATGTACTAAGGAAAATGTAAATATGAACTACTATTATCAACATTAAAAATATATGTGTATGTTATATTCATGCTCTTATTTATCATTCTGTTCAGAAATTAGGGGCAAAGAAATGAAAAGAAAAGCAATACTTTAATAAATATGGTATCTAGAAGAACAAATTTAATGCATAGGCAATCCCTCCACTACCATCTCTTTGCTGAGACACCATCCTTCTCCCAATAAAACCATCCTTTTTCACTTTTTTTCGGGTGCTGGAGACTAAACTCCAGGACTTGCACATACTAGACAAGCAGTCTACCACTTGAGTTATGCACCCAAACCTTTTGTTTTCATTTTGCTTTGAGATAGGGTCTCATCATTGCTTTTGCTTAGACTGGCCTTGAACTCATGACCTTTCTGCATCTGCCTCCTAAGTAGCTAGGATTACAGATGTATACCACCACCACACCTAGCTCCCAATAATTCAATTTTTGTGTGGGAGTTGACATTCTTACCCACCTGTAGAGGAAAGTGAATGATCTAGTGATGGGCCCCTTATCACCCTTAACCAATCAGAACTCATTTCTGAAGTCTTTAAACTTTAGAATCATCTATAAAATGTGTTCATTTGTCAGAAGCAATATTGTGTGGGATGTATCACTGTTTAAAAAGATGTTCAGTGTATCTGTTAATTATGTTGTAAGAAGACCCGTAAGCAAGAAAGGTAGGTCCATGTCTTCATCACCAAATTTTTATATGTTATATTTTGTTTTGTGCTTCTTTTTCTGTGAGGGTTTGGTATTCCTCCCTGGAAGAAGTGTAAATCCTTGTGCCCTCATATAACAGGCTTCACCATATCATGTAGTTTCAACATTTGCTTCTGCTGTTAACATATTAGAAACTCAATAATAGGTAGGGTCTAGAACAGTCCTATTTAGAAAAAGTTTGCATTGTTTAGCCCATGGCTAGTTTATATGTGCGGTAACTGAGGGAAGAGGCTGACTCACAAGATGGGTCATCTTGTCAACCACATTATTGGATCTCCAGAGTGACTGTCCTCCCATTTGCATGAGAAATAAAAATTTTCACACTCTTGCCCATTTTGAGAATTTCATACACAAATCATTCCCTCAGAATCACAACCTTGCAACATGAGATGCTTGATCATGGCCCTGATCTCACTTGTCCTCTCAGAGATGCAGTATTTTTGATGGATTACTGTCCCAACTTACTTCTCCTAGAGAAGGAACTTCAGAGACTTCCATTTGGCTCTTCCATCAAAAGAGTTTTTGCTCCATAGCTCAGAAAATCAAACTGATTCTGCAAGTTATTAAAATATATCTTTTCATGCTGTATATTTTGTGTTTGGGAAAATAATCACATAATGGATCTATAGTTCCCATAGAGGTAGACTTAAGTCAAGGTTTAACACTAAAAGTAGTGTGAGCTCTGGGCCTCTTAATAAGAAAATGTAACAAAGTAAATCACTTCATTATATTGCTGTAGCAATATTGCTGTAGTAGCCTGTAGAGATGCCTTCAAGTAAGACTTATGATATAGTCCTTGTTATGCATGAATTGTGCCTTTCTTAAATTCTATGCTAAAGTACTACCCCTAGAATCTCCATATATTGACATGCTTGTATATATTAATACCACAAGTGTATATATTCTTTAGTGCATAAATTGTTACTATTACCATATCACCATATAGCTTATACATGGAGATAAGACCTTTAAAGAGG
Source organism: Castor canadensis (assembly GCF_047511655.1). Lineage (NCBI taxonomy): Eukaryota > Metazoa > Chordata > Mammalia > Rodentia > Castoridae > Castor > Castor canadensis. The sequence goes on along the minus strand of NC_133399.1, from coordinate 71,523,879 downwards.
CAATTATACCAAAATAAGGTCATTAGGTCAGGCCTGAATCTAATTTGACTAGTGACCTTGTTGAATGAATAAATAGGAATGAGAAAATATCCCAGGCTGCAATATTCCATTTTCTTTCAAGGAGGTAGAATCATAAAACTGTAGATGGCATACAGATTAAAACCAAGGATTAAGATGATGACAGTAAGGGCTGGTGGAGTGACTCAAGTGGTAGAGCAATTGCCTAGCAAGTATGAAGCGATGAGTTCAAACCCCAGTATTGCTCTCCCCAAAAATGGTGACCCTATATCCTCCTTATGGAAAATAATCTTCATATAAAGGTGTGCATGTACCTTGAGTGCTTAATGATCCCTCTGTGAACCTCCACTGCCATAGCTAAACTGGGAAGGACAAAGAAGATCAAAAGTTCAGGCATATGACTTCCCACACCCGGGGTGCCAATGCATGATCACAAGGGGAAGGCCTCACCCAATTTCACATCACCTAGTAACCTCACCCCATTGGCTAATAAGACTCCAGGCCCTTTATACACTGTACCCAAAGGGTGAACATTATTAAAATGCCATCATACCCACATACCAACAAAACCAGCAACATCCTTATAAGAAGAGGAAATGTGGGCACACACACATACACAAAACACCAAGTACACTAATGTGTAGAGTGTGAAACCATGTAAAGGGGCAGAAAGAGACCAACTGTTTGTAAACCAAGGAAAGAGTCCTCAAGAGAATTCAAACCTGCTGACACCTTGATCTTGGACTTCCAGCCTCTGGAACTGTGAAATAAACTTTTTAAAGCCACCCAGTCTGTTTTGACACCCAAGCAAATTAATACAATCCTGTATTAATTTTCTACTGTTATGGCAAATTAATACAAACTTAATGGTTTAAAAGAACACAAATGTTTTATCTTATAATTCTGTAGGTTAGATGTTCAAAATGGGCAAAAAAGTCAAGTTGTCAGCATGACTGCATAACTTTCTGGATATTAGAGGGGAAGACTTATTTCCTAGCATTTTTCAACTTCTAGAGACCACTTACTTTCTTTGGCAAGTGGCCTTCGTTCTCCATCAATCAAAACAAACAGCAGCATCTCTTTGGTTGTTCTATCTTCATCACACCATTTTCTTGGACTCTCTTTTTATTTCTCCCTCTTAGACTTTTGAAAATCTTTGTGATTGCATTGAACTTGCTCAGATAATCCAGAATGATTTCTATATGTTAATGTTGTCTGAGTAAAAGCAATGTAGCCATAATCCCACATGCAACCTCAGTTTGCCTGTTGCCCTGTAATGTAACATTGTTCTGAGAATTAGGATGTGGATATTTTTACTGCAGGGCATTTTTCAACACGCTATGAGTTCTATTAGCAACTTTCTGGAGGTGTTCCTCAAAATGGCCATCACTCAAGAAGTGGTGAAATTTTGAAATAGCACAGTTCTGGAACAAAGATGTTGTAAATCTCCCAATACTGACATAATTCTGCTCAACAGTCCCAGAAATTTTCTGTTAATATAGGACAAATAATTTTTAAGAGGCCACCCAACATTCCTAGACTATAAATGTTTACCTCACTTTTAAATTATTAATGTGGTAGTTTAACTCTTCTTTGCCCCACAAATCTGCTAGGCAGCAGTTTTGCAAAACCTCCATAGTAGCTAGAGATTGAGATGCTGTTTGACTAAACTATGGAGCCATAGCAATAAAACGGCATAGTACTGGCACAAAAACAGATATGAAGACCAGTGGATCAGAATAGAAAACACAGATGGCAATCCACACAGCTCTGCCCACATGATTTTTAACAAAAACACCAAAAACATTCGCTGGAGAAGAGATAACCTATTAAACAAATGCTGCTGGGAAAACTGGTTTATCTGTATGCAGAAAATTGAAACTAGATCCATGCTTGTCACACTGTACAAGTATCAATTCAAAGTGGATTAAGGATCTCAATATAAGACCCGAAACTTTGAAGCTAGTGCAACAGGGAATACACTGGAATTAATAGGCATAGGCAATGACTTCCTCAATAGAACTCAAATGACTCAGCAACTAAGAGAAGGAATGACAAATGGGACTACATGAAATTAAAAAGCTTCTGCATAACAAAGGAAATGGTCTCTAAATTGAAGAGGCTGCCCACACAACGGGAGAAAATCTTTGTCAGCTATATGTCTTACAAGGGTTTGATAACCAGACTATACAGGGAACTCAAAATCTAAATTCTCCAAAATTTAATGATCCAATAAAGAAATGAGCAAATGGAAAGAGCAGAGCCTTCTCAAAAGAAGAAGTCCAGATGGCTAAAAAACACATGAAGAAATGTTCAACATCCCTGGCTGTGAAGGAAATTCAAACCAAAACCAAGTTATGATTCCACATCACTCCTGTTAGAATGGCTACCATCAAGAATACAAACAACAACAAATGTTGGTGGGGATATGGAGAAAAAGAACACTGCTGGTGGGAATGTAAATTAGTATAACCACTATACATGGAGGCTCCTCAAAAAACTAAACATAGAACTGCCATAAGATCCAGCAATTCCACACTTAGGAATATACCTAAAGGAATGTAAGTCAGGCTACAATAAAGGCACCTATAACACTCAGGTTTATTGCAGCATTATTCACAATAGCTATGCTGTGGGAACAGCCAATATGCTCCACTACTGATGAATGGGTTAAGAAAATGTGGTATTTATATACTATGGAATTTTATTCAACCACAAAAAAGAATGAAATTTTGTTGTTTGCAGGTAAATGGATGGACCTGGATAACATCATCTTAAGTGAAGTTAGCCAGATTCAGAAGGCTGAAAGCTGCATGTTTTCTCTCATATACAGAATATAGACCTTTTACAAATGTAGCAACATTATGAAAAACAAGACACACCACAGGAAGGTCACACATGAGAGGTAGAGGGTAAAAGAAGGAAGTTAAGGTGAATATGGTTGATGTACTCTCTATACAAGAATGAATATAGCATTTTAAAATCTGTTGAAAAAATATATGAAAGGGACTCAAGTAGAAAGAAGAAAAATAGAGGAGATGAACCAAGTCAGGCTATAATACATATATACATGGAAGAGCCAGAAGGAAACTCCCTGTGTAGCTATCTTTTGCAAAATCAGAAAATAGGAGGGAAGAACAGGTCCTGCCTGGGAGAGTTGATACCAGCAAGGGTGGGGGTGTGTGTGGGAGGAGGTGGGGGAAGGGTGTAAGAGGGTGAATATGGGACAAATACTGTGCACACATGGATGTAAAAGAAAAAAAACCTTTTGAAACTATTTCTTGAATGGGGGACGGAGGGGATAAAGGAGAATGGTGGAGGGTATGAATTCAAGAATGATATATTTGATATATTATAAGAACCTTTGTAAATGCCACAATTTAAAAAAATGACATTGTTTGACTCTGAGCAATAAATCAGCCTCCTGGAGAAAACAAAGGGGAGTGAAAGGTGGTGATTAGATGTGCAGTAATAGGTGAGAAAAACCATACCCTCCCACAGAGACCAGAAGAAAGCTTTCAGGCCCTTGAGAAAGATACTTCTGAGTTGTAGGAGATGTATATGTATATGAATATGTAAGTGTATGTGTATGTATATGTAAATGTGTATATACCTACTCAAAGGGACAGATAAAAAGAGTCAAAATTGTAAACCCTTAATAATATGTGTCCTGAGAAGGAAAGGTCAGGGACTTATTGTCAGGTGTGAACCAGGATAAAAAGTAAACTCTGCTGAAAGCCCTGGGCTTTCTAGACAGAAACTCAGAAGGCGACTGGGTTGTCCAAAGGGTATGGCCTTGGACTGCTGAAAGCCAGGCCGAACTTTTATGAGGGTTTGAATGGAGTATGCTTGGAGTATACCTCACCATGATCTCTGTGATTCCTGGTTAGAATTTGCCAATGAGTGTGCTCTCAAGAGACTTGGGAGACAAAGGAGAAAGAGACTTTTCTATTGCTTGTAGGAAGATCAAAGAACAAAGGAACAATTTCAGCTTTGGAGGCACTCCTAAAACTTATAAGCAGTAGATACCAGAGGTCTTATGGGGAAAAATGGAGATGATGTCTAAAATATGCCATTATGTATGCTCCTGAAGTCTAAGTGACTCATGTGGCTTGGTAGAAAGAACTTCCTAGAACATTCAAGTCACTGGCCACAAGACCCTAGAGAGTGTATTGAAGAGACTTTAGATTTTCTCATTTCAAACTAGATAGATGCTTCTGTGAGAATAAAAGGATATGGAGCATATGAAGTTGTTACAAAATAAATGACATCCACATTCTAAAATCCACTTGGTGATAATGTGAGTCCTATTCTCTTTCTGAGCCCCTAAAATGACATCCCATAAAGATTCCAAAGACTTCTCGGTAAGAATTTTCTGGATGCATTTTGCTCAGACTTAAGTTATTTGACACTTTCACAACTCTTAAACTTATTTAAGCTGCACAGATCCTTCATTACAACTCTGAAGCTACACTTCTTTAAATTCAGTGAAATGTGCACTCTTGTTTTTAAAATAGCTCTTAAAAGTGGGTTCACATTCACTTTCTTCCTTACATTTCCGAGTCTTTTCAGTAAGATATGATCATGAGGAAATGGTGAATTTTGCTTCTGATAGGCAGTTGAGCTTGCAAGGAAATTAGTCACTAGCATGTTGTAAATAATCATTGTACTTCCCTGCTGGCCCAAGGAGGGTGTGATCTGTCAGCTCAGGGATATAATTACTTGCCTTGGAGTGTGAAGTATTATATTTATGTAGCCAGAAGGTTATTATTTGCCGTAGATACTGCTATTAGAGACTAAAATTTCCTTTAGTGTCCTTGTTTTTATTACCTCTATGGATTTCTCTACAAACCTCCCTTTAAAAAGACTTTAGCAACTTTCTCAGTTGCAATCCTCTGGTGTTATCCTGGAGCTCTGTGGATGGGATGATGAGCCATGGTTGACGAGAAATTGATCATAATTTTAGAATTAAATCCTGAATTTTTAGTGGTCCTTATCCCAGGATTGTTACCTTCCTAAGTATTTCTTAGCTTTTTAGAGGCTAGAAGGAACTAAAGTTGAGGAAGTGCCCTTCAGCTTCCTAGGTAAGATAAACCTCTTCTATATTTTAAATGATTACTGCTCCCCTTTCTCTGCCAATGGCACTAGGCAATATTTCTTATCTCTATACTCTGAGGACCTGGTGGGATTCCTGAAAGTAAAGCCCACGAATGTTTGGGAGACCCTAAGACTGAAGCTGCCAGGAGTCTCTCCCTGTTATTCTGGAACATACTTAGCCTTCCACAGTTTAAGTGATCCTACTATTTAGTACCTCTAGTGGCTTCTATACTGGATAAGCCTTCTTTTTGTATCTGTCTTTGTTCTGAGTCATTCTCTCCTATATTTGTGTTGCAGACACTACAGGTTCTAAAAAGGACAGGACTGATCAATGACATCTTATGATAAGAGTCAAAGCTATGACCCAACTACCAATGACTTTCTTATCATGACCAGTGCCTATTTGGCTAACCCTGAGGTGATGATAAGCTGTACCACACTTCTGATCACCAGAACACACCTGCCTGAAACTGTTTAATAATTATGCATAACACTTGCCCCTGCTCCAGTTCTTCCTCTATTTAACCCAAAGTTCATGTCTGCACCCTGAAGATGAGCTAAAGTGCACACTTTGCCTTTAAAGTGGCCCGCTCATGCTATGTAATAAATCTGCTTTCTCTGCCCTTCACCATACTTTATCTTTTTATCTGCTATATTGGAGCAAGTGGCCGGACCTGAATATTGGAATCCTTGCAATTGGGTCTCTGGCCTAGAAGTCCAGCTATAATAATATCAGATTTTTCTACTCATAGCCAAACAGCAAGCTTTGCCATGATGCAGTTTTTCAATATGAATCTTGCTGAGGTATATTTCGATAATTATATTCACATGGACATATGTGTCTATTGGAACATTATTAAAACCTGCATTCAAATCATCTCATTATTGCTTTGAATTCAATATATAGAAAATATTATTTCTGAAAATTTATCACATACATAAGTCCTATCTTATTTCTTTGTTTTAGGTATATGTAAATCTTCCTTTGAGTTCAGTGTATTGCTACCAGAATGAGCCTTAGGGCATTCAACCCAATTCTTTCAATCTATTTCTCTCTATTTGACGGTGAGCTTTTATTTGAACACCAAGAAAAAATCTTATATAGCCCTCACTTTAGACACCTAAATCCAAAAGCAACAGAAGTGAAGTGATTAGGAACTATCCCACTGCAGTGACCAGTGGCAGGGTGACCATCAGATGACCTGATGTGCTTATAATTGTGGTTTATTTTCATATAACATTTTGGGTGGAGAATTTAGACCCCCTCATAGCACATATACTGACTCCAAGTCAAGAAAAAAAATATTTTGCCAGGTTTTGAAATCAGCACAAGTTGGAATTTCATCAGGGCTCAGATGACTCAGCTCTGTGATTTTGAAACATTTACTTAAGTATATTTCTAAGCCTCAGTTTCTTAATCAGGATAATCTGGCAAAATTGCTGTGAAATTAAATCAAACAATAAAGTCCCAACTCCTTAGACATGCCCTCTGTTCTTTTAATTAGTCCTAGGCTTGAACTTTTTCTACCAGGTTTATTGGTAAGGTGCTTTACATACACACTAAAAGATAATATATAGTATAATACATTATGTAATAATCATACAAACATAACTATATGCACTATATGTACTATAAAAATAGTACATATTTAAGAGAGGTTGAGGGATCTTCTAATTCAACTATTAGATGTGGAAGCAATCAAGTAGGGAAGTGGTTAGCATTGTGGAAGTACAGCCATATACATAAAAATACACAGTAGAAATACAGGCCACCCATTAGAATAGAATTTAGGAAAATTGGTGTCTTATCTTGTAAGTCTTCCAGTCTGACTTTTTCAATCCACTGGTGTTGACGTGTGTATCCAAATTTAACAATATAAGAAGGGATTCTTAAACTGCAGATTTTGTAGATTCCCCTGTTCTAAAGTGGGATGAATATACAGATAATTATAAAGGAAATCCACTGAGGTTTGGTGTTAGTTTCCAGTTCCCCTTCACCAAGAATTTCGTGATAAACATAAACCACTGTGGCTAAGAAATAGCTTATAGCCTTCGTGCTAGTCCAGCCTAGATAAACTTGTGATTCTATATGTTGCCCAAAGTTGCATAGGTAGAAATTTTATGATCTGCTTTAGTGCTCCTATTACTAGTAGCCTTTTAATTTTGATTTTTTGGAGTTGGTGATTGAACTCATTGCCCCTTGCCAATGTAATGCTGGCAAATGCTCTACCACTGAGCTACACCTCTGTCTATTAGCCCACTGAGCTACACCTCTGTTTATTAGCCTTTTAGTGGTTATCTTAAAAGTAATACTGTTACCTTGTATCCCTCAAAAACTGTGCATTGTTCTTGAATTCTTTTTACTGGGCATACTGTCTTATGAGAGGCTTGCCAATTGTGCCCATCTTTTGTTAGGGGGTATGACCACTCTTGTTTAGAGTACCAAGTTCCTATGGAATATAAAAAAAAATCACTTTCTCTTAGAAATATGAGTTGTAAAATTTAGCTCATTCATGTCCTGTTGAATGTTTTTCATACTTGAACTTCAGACAAAATGTATGCAACTGACAGAGGGAAGAAGTAAGAGAATTTTCTTGCCTCTGAGACCTTTTTTGTCCTACATTCTTTTGGAGAAACAAACAACAACACAATAAAATGTAAGGTGTTCAAAAGTAGATTATGCTAACGTTAGTATAGAAAGAGCAGAAATGAACATTTTTAGCTTACTAATTTCACTTATTAGGTATCATATCCTTTCCTCATGTGTTTTGTGTCTTATTCTTTCCTATAAAGTATGTAGGAAAAAGGACAAAGAAAAGAAAACCAAATATGAAATCTTGTTTTCATGTCATATAGTATGAAAGAGGAGATACTGGAAATTAGTGACTGCTGCAGAAGGTAAATAAAACTTACCATAAGGGAAAGATCCATGTGCTGTTAACTACATGCCTTGTTCCATAGCTCTGTTTCTTTTCCTTTTCACTTCTCTTTATCTATTTTAATGTCTAACATGGGAGGAGGAATGAGTTATCTGACAAATTTAGATTTTGCAAACATGTGCATCCATGAGAGTGCTATTGAAACACAGTGCTAAGGAAAGATTTTCAACATACAATTTTGTCATTTCCTTTCTTCATGCCCCAGATGCTGAAATACTACCAGATAAAGATTTGGAGTTTCAATTGTAAAGAGAGGGAAGTGGAAAAATCACTGCTGCCTTCTTTACAATCAACGGTAAAAAGGTTTATTTAATTGTTTTCTAAAGTTGTGTCTATTGTCTATGTATCTTCTCTGTGTGAGTGTGAGGGACTGTCTTTGGGTGTGAGACAGAAATATTATAGTATATATAATCAATGATTTCTAGTAGAATATTCTATCACTAATAATTTGGTTTTGTTGTTTTGAATGATAAGAGATTTTTGCTAAGGTTTCTGTAAGTGAAGAAATGATTGTGCGTGCATAAACACTCATGAAATACCTTACTTTGTGGTAAGAATTAGCAAGCAACTTTTGTCATGTAATTATGCATGTTTTGTTTAAAATATTGACTTTAATCAAAGTATCATTTAATAAATTTTAGTTATTTTCCATTCCTTTCTCTTCACATGACACTTTTGACTTTAACTTAATGACTTTATTTTCTTTACTTGCTCATACAGTGAATATTGACTGGCTATCTACTGTATAATTTTCATTGAACTAGATATGGGGAAGGGATAAAAGAATAAAATGCAGTTTCTGTGTTCAAGGAGTTCATGATCTAAAGCATATATACCCAAATAGCCATAATGTAATTTGAACACACTAAGTAGCATAAAAATTCTATAGATTACTGTGGGATTATGGGAGAGGCCAAAATTACTTCACATGGAAAAAAGGCTATCAAAATATCCTCATGGAGATTTTAGATGTTAGGTTCATCTTGAGGAATGGTAAGATGACACAGCATGGAATGGGGTTGGAATTGTCCTCAGCCATGTGAAAATGGTGCTTAAGAAAAATTTTTTTATAGTAGTTAAGAGCTAATATTATGGAAGCATCATGCCAGTGTGGTTTCAAATCTCAACACTGTCACTCTCAGCTGTGTAACATTGGCTAATTACCGAAATCTTTTAGGTCTTGGTTTCTTATGCCATAAAATGGAGAAAATACTAGTACATATCTCATGGAACTGTGATTAGGATAAAATATGGAAAGTCCATATGAAAATTTTAAATAATGGGAATTCTTTGTATCAGGCAACTTATAAAATTTATTTTAATCCTCATAATAACTCTTTAGCTTGATATTATGATCATATTTTATACAAATAAAGAAACTGTAATCCAAAGAAGTCAAAACATTTGACTAAGGTCACATAGCCAGGTAATGGCACAACCATTTTTAGATTTCAGCATCAAAAAATGCCTCTCTTTCTTTCCTGCTAGCCAAGAATATTGCTGGCATCAAGCACAAATGGAAGTTTCCATTTCTTACCATGATCCTTTATATAGACCTATTCCTTAAGTAAAGAGTTGTTGGTTCCACAAATTTATTAATTAAAAAAAAATAAGTTCCAACTACTTGGGAGGCAGAGATTGGTCAGCAATCCCAGGTACTCAGGGGTCAGAAGTAGAAGGATGGTGATTTGATGTTAGCCCCAAGGAAAAAAATGTGAAACCCTACCTGAAAAATAATCAATGCAAAAAAGGGCTTGGTTGATGGCTATACATACATATATGTATATGTATATGTATATGTATATATATATATACACTATGTATATATATATATATATACACATATATATATGTGTATATATATATACACATATGTATACATATATATGTATTTAAATATTATAGTCAAGGTTTTTATTTTTTAATTATAATGTAGATTATAAGGTAACTATTTTGCACAAATCTTAATATGAAATTGACACCTTAAGATGAAATTGTGCATAGTAACAAACCTAAATAGGGAACACTCTTAGAAGAATGAATATGCATCAAATATGATGCATAAATAATAAATATATTATTATTATTTATGTGGAATAATAAATATATTCCACACAAAAAGTGCTTATTCTTTTACACAGAGATAAGACAACTTCTCTGGATATGTACAAGCAATGAATATGAATAGACAATAACCCAAGAAGCAAAATAAAAATAATTACAAGGAAATACCCTTCTACACCAATAATTTAAAAAGAAAATAAAAGTCTCTGTAAAGTATCATTTAATGCTTATCAAAATCTGAATGGCTCTACAATAAACAGCATTATCCAAAGGTGGTAAATTTGATTTAAACTTTCTATACTCATATATGACTGTAGTATTTATAAATTTGTACTATCTTTTTAATAGTGCTCAGTCAGTAGATACTAAGATGTTCAAAGTATTTTTCTTCTTTGTTTGGTAGTTCAATACATGGTAAATTATCCTAAAGGAACATTTCAAAAGAATAAGACTAAATTATCAGGATATCTGTGACATCATTATTTATCTTAGTAAAATGTTACCCTCCAAAAAAAAAGAAGGAGAAAGTTAAAAAGAAAGAATTTCATTCTAGGAAGATGACTATATAAAGAAGACACATGTATTTTATGAATTATTACATAGCTCATTATTTTAAATTTGAAAAAAAGTCATTTGAGGTATAAAAATACTGAGATGATTTCATGGCAAATGCTTTTTACCAAATGCCTATGACTTCAACTTCATAACAAGGATACATATGTGCAAAAACCTCAAGTAACCTTTGAAAAATGAAGGTATTTTTCTTATATTACATTGATGGGGTGACAGAAATTGTATTTTACCTCATCTTTAATTGCTACAATATTCTATAACAAAAACAGAAGAAAATAAAGGGTATGGTTCCAAGCAGGTTAGCCTCAAAATTATTTCATAATGATTTTCCTGTTGTTGCTTCCTTAAACTTTTTACCCATGTCATAAAAGCTGATATTGCAGAGAAGTGTTTCACTTCTCATGAGAACACACTTTTAATAGATTATACAAGCTTTAAAGATTTCACAATCCTGTATCAGTACATTGACATTTGGTGGGAAAACTAGCATTGTTGAATTTATTTTTTAATCTTAACTTGGGAATTATATTTAAATTCATACTTAATAGCATGAATTGTCACTGCCTGCTAACAAGGACCCACATGTGTATGTGTTCTAACACTATTTAAAAAGTTATAACAATCAGAGTAGATCTGAAACAATCTGGTAATTCTAATAATAAGTGCCTTCAAGACAAAGTGGAAACATTAAGGGTGACATTCTTTTGTTTCAGTTTACTAGCTATATGTAATTCAGAGTAAAACATTTATTTTCCAATGTATAACAGAGGAATTAAAGAATTAATTTAAATTAACTAATTTAATTAATTAAAGAATTAACTTCCACATTAGTGAAATATGATCTTTTCTTGAAGTGTAAACCAAGATATGAAATCCAGTCATCTTGCAAAATGGTTTGGCTTTCATTTCTCTCTGTAATTTTCTTTTTAATTTTTTGTTTTGTTGTGCTGGGATTTTTGTTGTGCTGGGATTGAACCCAGTTCCTTGCACATGCTAAGCAAATGCTCTACCACTGAACTACATCCCCAGCCCCTGTCTGTATAATGTTTTAAATGATATTTTAGGTAAGTAATGAGCACTTTCTAAGTATCAGAAAATCTCTGGTGACTGAACTAAAGAAATAAACTCCATATCATGGATTTAATTTGGGTGAGAAAGACAGACAACAAACAAGACAAATAAGAAAGTTCCAACATGTTAAGTGATGGAACTTTTTTAAAAAAAAATTACTTTATTATTAGAATAGTTTTAAATTTATTATACAGAGTTCCTATAAGCCCCATACCTATTTTCTCCTATTATTAGTTAACAGCTAACAGTATTATAGCATGTTTATTTTAATTGATGAATTAATATGATTTATTGTTATATTATTATTGTTATATAAGTTCATAATCTATTCAGGGTTTGAACTCAGGGCCTCATGCTTACAAGGCAAGCACTCTTACCACTTGAGATATTCCACCAGCCCTTTTCAGATTTCTTTCACTCATACCTAATGATGGTACTTTTAAAGAGTAAAATCAAGTCAGGAAGGGAGAAAAGAGGCACTACATTATAAAGTATACGTTTGTGGGTTTTGATCATGGTTTCTGGTTCATACATCTCTCCCCAAGGGAAGCCATAAAAACTCTGACCTATTCTTGATAATGGGTCATAAGATCCTCCTCATTCCAGGGAGATCTTAATCCATACCTTAGTAGGAAGTTTGCTGAGAGAGTCCAAGAAGAATCTGTACAGACAGGGCTTGCTGGATTTTCTGTCCCGGTCTAAGAGCAACCATGCCTAATGCAATGTAGTCCTATAAAAACCTACCAGGACAAGGTTTGCAGAGCTTCTAGATAGCTGTTCAAAGGGAGGGTTTTGGAGGACAGGGCATCTGAAGAAGTCATGTCTCTCTTCATCTGGCTGCTCATTTGCATCTTATACAATATCCTTTGCAGTAAACTGATAAACGTAAGTGTTTCCGTGAGTTCTGTGAGCCACTCAAGCAAATTAATTAAACCTAAGGAGGTTTGATTAATTTGGGGAGTGAGGGGAGGCAGTCAGATTTTGCACTGAGTTTGAAAGCAAATCAACAGGATCCAGTGACAGATTGAAGGTGAAGGATGAGAGAAGGTGAGGGAAAAAAAAAACACCCCTAATTTGAGGCACATTAGAAATCTAAATAGACACATTTGGTGGTGGCATATATGGGTCTGGAGTCAAGAGGTCTGGGCAAGAAGTAAAGACATCAGAGTCATCAGCCTTGTATAGACTGTATTCAAAGCAATGCAGCCAGAGAGATCATCAAGGGAGTGAACACGAAGAAAAGAGAAAACAGGAACTAGGACCTGAAAACCTGCAGTATTAAGATGTGGGGAAGAGTCAGGCATGGTGGTGCAAACCTGTAATCTTAGCATCAGGGAGGCTGAGGCAAGAGGATCATGAGTTTGAGGTCAGCCTGGCTGCATAGTGAATTCCAGGTCAGATTGGGCTACCATCTTGTCTCAAAAGAAAAAAAAGGAAAAGAAAGTAGTGAGGAGATTAGGAGAAATTCTTAGGAAACAATGCCATCAATGTACTATTTCAGAGCAATCATCAGTACCTCTGCTTGCAACAGAAAACATGAATGTGATCAGATTTCTGTTATATCATTAAACCTTTTATTTTTATGTGAGTCACTACTTATCAATCTCTAAAGAGTCTGCTTCCTCTTCTACCATGCAAGTACAACAGCTTGAATTCCACATAGCAGATTATGGATGTACTTGCATGCCTTGAAATTCTCTTTTTCTCTCCTTAACCCTGACTGCTTCTTTTGCTTCTCTTGTAAGAAGAACCAGGACTGAGTGCAGTGGTACAAGCCTGAAGTACCAACACTTGGAAAGCAAGTTCCAGGCCAGCCTGGACTACATAGCAAGTTTGAGGCAAACCTGGGCTATTTCAAACCCTATAGCAAACAAAGAAGAGTCAAAATATTCTTCCATGTGTTTAGTGCTGGGTCATACTCATGCACAAAGTATGTTTGTTCTCAAGCTTGTGCTTCCCTGTGTTTTTCTTGAAAAGTGTTTTCTACTGTTTAATTTTTGGTCTTATTCTTTGTTTAAAAGCAGATTTTAATGTTTTGAATTTTCCCATTTCTTATGCTTTTGAATTTCCCCACAATTCCCCATCCTGTTAGTACAACTCAAGATGCCTGACGGGAGTAGCTAAAAATGAGCTAAAATCTAAAAATGAGGATAGAGTATAAGGAATGGGTCCTAGAAAGTTGAAGTTGGATGCAATCGGATGCAGTTGTGCAAGTGGAAGTAGTCTAGGATAAAGCCCTCGCTTCTGGTTTGAGTGGCTGTTGGGCCAGCTCCTTCCTCTCTCTTGCCATAACCAGGTCTATATCATGTATTCCCCACCACACAATATATAGATGATAATAAGTGGTTAGGTTATATAATAAGCAGATGATATAAATGGAAGATTTTCCAACACTGGAAATCTTGGGAAAGAAAAGTTAGGCTGGTGTGAAAAATGCAACATTGATAGTTGTAACATTTTTAAAATCTGATTCTGAAATGATATCTAAGCTTTATATTTTGGCTGGGGTGGCATACCAGAATTAGCTCAAGTCATTGGAGCAGATTAGATTCCAGAAAGAGTATAAAGAAAGAAAAGTAACAACAAAAAATGTCAGCAAATTAAGCAAATGATTAATGGACAAATCTATTGTGCACTAGTCATATTAATCCAGATCACTACAGCCAAAGCAAAGAACAGTGTTTTACTTATTTGTGTAGTGACTTCAATATTATATTTTAGATCAGTTGTGAAAGCCAGACTGATTTATATGATCAGAAAACTGAAAGAAGAGATTGATGTGCAGGATGCAGTTAACCTTAATCTTCTGTAGGCTTTCACTGGGCCTTGGACCCCCAGCTCCTGTTTCCATGATGACCATCAACTTGAAACTCCATGTTGTCCATGACTTTGTGCTTTCTTACAGAAATACTTTCTATCCTGCAATAATCTTCTCATCCCAAATTTCTGCTCCTTTCCCCAAACCCTGATAAATGTCATCTTTTCTGAGTTTCTACCATGATTACCCATTTTCCACAAAGACTTAATCTTTCTTTCCCTTTTGTATTATGCCTATTCCTTCTATATATATATTGCAGTGTCAGGTTAATTATTTATAAAGATTTCAGTCTTCTCCATTAGTGCATAAGATCTTTGGGTGGTTGAGAATATACCATACACATCGATGTTGGCCTCCTGCTTACTTACACAGTACTTATCTAACGACTTGATAGATGACATAATGACTAAATATATGTGAGGAGTAAATATGTGAATAAGAATAACATTTAGGCTGCTTTTGACTCAGACCAAGATTATTTAAAATATAAAATTTTAAGTTTTGTTGCATAAGAAATATTTATATAGGCTTGATAAAGTTCTGTATATATGTATATACATATACATTTACATATACATATCTTTATACACATTTATGTATTTAAAGGTCTAAAACACAGGGGATGATTTGAGAGATAACCCCCTAAAATGTTTGAGGAATCTGTATTGTTGCTAAAGCCCATGTAGATTTTTTTTCATGAAAATGAATGTTTCTTAAAGGCATCTAGCAGTAGGAGAGCTAAAGTGAAATGTTGCTGGCAGAACAATATATTCCTGTCTTTTCATCCACATTTAGTACGCATGTAGAACAGTGGATCTGAAAGAGGATTGTGTTTTAGGAAATACGCGATGATGAGGTTTGGAGAGGAATTTTGGAAAAGAAGAAGTGATTGAATGATTTTAAGAGCTATCATTGACATCTGGGGTATGACAACCAGGGTTGAAAAACATCCTACACAGCTAAGACAGTTCCAGATAAAAAAGAATGGTCCTAGTCCATACTTGGGTTACCAATGTTTCCTTGAAAATTTGAATGGGATATTGTCAAATCCAGTGACCAATTGAGATAAGCAAAATGTAAAGAACTGCAGAAAAGGTACAAACTAGAGGAAGTCTCTCTACATTACTGGGACTTCTGGCCATAATCCCTGTCTGTGGATCATCTGCAGTAAGGCCTGTCTTCAGGCTTACCTGTATTAAGAGAAAATGACCTAAAAACAGAAAATTAAAAAATGAATTTATTTAGTCTTGGCCAAAACTGGGGGAGTGGGGTGGGAGGAGGAGCCAGTCTGAGTCTGACTCTGCCTTCAGCATAACAGTGTTACAACTTATAGAAGAGATAGAACAAGAGTCAAGAAATGCATGTACAGATTTAGCTCTGGGCCCCAGTTACCAGAGCTGAGAGAGAAGACATTCTCCTGGCCAGAGGGACCAGAGCTTCTGCAGGCTTTCAGCATGGTAATTCCTATAGAGGCCTGGAGCTGAAAAAGACAGCTTTTAGAAACAAATACTAACTCATAGCATCTTGTCACATCGATAGCAATCATTTGGGCCCAAGAAAGGTATGGAAAGAGTAAGAATGTAAAACAGCAAAAAAACATAAAATCTGAATCACAGACAAAACTTGTTTGCCAAGAATTTCTCTGCCAAAAGTAGCATAATCTTCATTCCTCCTGTTTTCATAACATCCATTTTATTTCAAAAATGAAAACAAAACCAATATATAATACCAATGTAAGAGAATCAAATCATTTATTTCACAAATATTTATAAAGTATATTCTAATTTCCAGGCTCTGATGATACAATGTTGAACAAATGCAGACATGGTCCCTGCCCTTCCATAGTTCACACACTCGACAGTTTTCAGATTCAGAAGGTTTTATTTTAGAGCTGGGGTCTTAGATCTAGTGGTGGAGTTCTTGCCTCAGTGCAAGACCTTGAATTTTAGATCCAGTGCTATTCCTTTCCCCAAAAGTTTTTATTTTAACTTTTTGCATAAAATGTACTACCTAGAAGATAGAGTAGGCTATCTAAAGTGACTCTCTTGCATTTGAGTGAAAATGGAGTCAGAATATCCCAAACATGAGATACTCAAATATATGGTGAGGGAGCCAGTAGGCAGTCTGAAGGGAACTGTTTCTAGTTACACACCAAGAGTGTGCGAACACAACCTTTGCAACTCCGTCCTTTGCAAACTGAGTGCAAAGTTAAAGAACTGTACCACATAATCCCAATTGCTTGAGAACTATGTTTCATAATGAATTTAGCTAAGACTTATTGTTAACTCTATTTTAAAATTTTATTTGCATGCTCATTTGTTTGACTTGTTGAATACAATTGTCATTCAAATCCCATAATAAAATAAATTAAAAGAAAGGAAATGGAAGGAATAGTCTGGATCTGAATGATCCAATTTGGCTTCTTACGTAGTCAAAGTTCCCAGATAATTGTTTATTTTATTTCATTTTATTTACTGTTTGGTTTTTTGAGACAGGGTCTCCTTCTGCAACCGAGGTTGCTCTCAAAATCATGATCCTCCTGCCTTAGCCTTCTGAATGCTAGGATTACAGGTGTGTACCACACCTGGAAATATATTTATTTTTTTGACATGGGATACTCATGTTGAGCAGGCTGGTCTCAAACTCCTGGGCTCAAGTACACCTATGGACTCAGCCTCCCAGGTAGCTGGGACCATAGGCACATACCAATATGGCTGGCTTGTTTATTTCTCTATTTTTTTACTTTACATTTACCAGAGGAAAGAGAGGATTTAGGTCCTATACTTTCCCCTCTCCATTACCTTCTCACACAGTGCTCAAATCCTTTAAAGAACACAATCCTTGGACAGATCAACACAAGATTTATGGAAAGCAATTCTCAGAAATGATGTGCAGATTGTCATTACAAGTAGGCAAATAATCTACTTAGTGATATATATCACTCTCTCTCTCTCTCTATATATATATATGTATATAGATATATATTTGTATATATATCTATATCCAGAGAGAGAGAGAGAGAGAAGTGTTGAACAATTGTCCTTCATTTTCCACCCTGGATTTCAGTTTGGTGTCCCTGAGCTGACAGTGTCCTCATTTAAAACTGTGCTGTGCTAATCCACACTCAGTATTGGAGGAAATAACTATTTGTTCGAGGGGAATATTTTCTTTTCAGCTAACGTTATTTTCTGTCACTTGAATTATTTTTACTTAGAAATAAAAAAATTACCTCTCCTTACACTCAAAAAACCCACAGATACACATTTGTGCAGAGAAAGATGCACAATGCCTTCCTCATGAATCTATCCTTTTACATTAAAATTGTGAGTAAGTTTAATATATTGCTACATGTGTGCATTTAATTAATTATATGTTTCCTTGGTAAAATTGCATTTTAATTATATATATTTCAATTTGGAATTCTATGTAAAAAGGTCCTAGCTATTTTGTGTGGAATTAATATGCTTTTTCACATGCTTGACAGAATTATGGAGCAGTGTATTTTTCCTGACCAAGAGGAAGACACTCATAGCTATTCGGAATCTGTGAAATTTGATGCTCGCTCAATGACAGCATTGATTCCTCCCAGTAAGTAAAGGGGGACGGGGTGCCTACAGGTGGTTGGTTGGATGGCATAAAAGACTAGGATGTTTCTCTCACGGTCCTGAAGTTTAGAAGTCTGAAATCAAAGGGACAGTCTCCCTTCAAAGGTTGTAGTTGTAGGAAAGAAGCAATCATGTTTCTTCCTAGCTTCTGTTGGTTCTCAGAAATTCTTGAATTCTTGTTTTTTCTTAGCTTGTGGCTGCGTTACTGCCTCCTACTGCATAAGGTATTTTTTACTGTCTTTTCTCTTCTGAAGATCTCAGTCATTAGATTAAGAACCCACCCTTACTCTATATGACTTAATTTTTAAATTGATGACATCTACAAAGATCCCATTTCCAATTAATATTGCTTTTATGTATACCTGGATTTAGATCTTCAGCATATCTTTTTAAGAGATACAATACAGCCCACAACAGATGTTTGTACATGTCATGACAGACATAAAATGGGAGCAATATTCAGCTGTGTCTGGGAAGGCAGAATAGCTTATAATTCTGCTAATTCTAGAAGAACAATAAGCTATATTCGGAAGGAGCCAGAGAGACGTTTCAGTCAAAAGAAGCACACGCAAAGTTAGAAGATCACACATGAGTTCGTACAAAGGCAAACCTACAAGATTGTTGGCAATCCCAGGGTATGGTGGATATTAAGTGTTCTCCAATTGATGCAGGATGTAGCACCAGTGAAATACACATAACAAAGACACGAGGAAGAGCTGTTGTCCTCAGAGATGGGGAGTGATTGAGGACAGAAGACAGAATCATTGAGAGCAGAGAGAAAAAACCCAAAAATTATGAGAGCAATCTAAAAGGTTAGAATACTCAGAGACCAGGTACAGTGATCCATGCCCAGCTACTCGACAGACAGAGACAGGATACTGTTTCAAAGCCAGCCTGGGCAAAAATTATTGAAGTCCCCATCTCAACAAATTAGCTGAGCTTGGTGGCACATGTCTATAACCCCAGCTAAGAGGAGGCATAGAGAGTAGGATCCCAGTCTCAGACTGGCACTTGGGAGCAAGACTCCATTGAAAAAATAAAGAAAGAAAAAAGGGCTGGGGGGTGTGGCTTACATACTAGAGCACTTGCATAGTAAACACAAGGCCCTGAGTTCAACTCCTTGAATTCACTAAAAATAAATAAATAAATACATACACACAAGAATGCATAAATAAATAAATAAATGAATTAAATAATCAGAGGGGGAATTCACAGAACTCCCAATAATAAATAGGAGATGGGAGCCAGTATGTCATGCAGGCTTCAGATTTAGTAAATCTGAAAGATGAAATATTCTACCTTGCTTGTATTATGGGTCATCCTTTTTCCTTCAGGTTTTTCTTCCTTTTCCTTTTCTCTTATTTACTCTACTTGCAATTTTTTTTCTTCTTTTCCATTCATTCCCTCATAAAACATTATTGAACAGTATTTCCAACTTGCATCTAATTTAGAAGTTTACAAAGAAAAAGCAAAAATTATTCCTTTTTATTGAATAATAAGAGAAATGGCCATAGAAAAGAAAATCTGAATGGATGTTTTATTCACTTAATCAGAGAAAAGTCTGAGTTTGTCCTCGACATCAATGTATTTCTATCACAATTAACATCCTATTATGTGAATCATAGTTTTGGATAAATACAAAAAACTACAAGGTTATTGCTGTTAATGTGCTCAGGAATATTCAGAGGATGGGCTTCATTACTCCATTTTAAAGTTAAGTCATTTTTTTCACTGTAAAAATAATTTTTATGATGTATTCAAATCAAAAGAGATGAAATTACTAAGGTGGAACTGGTAAAGAAAATTTTTGGCATAATAGTCATTGGAAGTGAATATTCCTCTGATCTGGTTTAAAACTATGAAAAATTCACAATTACATATTCCTTGAAGAATTTTATTTCACTCAGAATACATTCTGAACTAAAATACATAAAAGGAAAATTTGTTTGCATATGTATCAATATTAAAATTTACCAAATAATCTCCTTAAATTAAAAGTTTGTAGAGTAACCTATACTGGCTTTTCCTGTGGCTATCACTTTGCTTTCCACTGGATAAATAAGGATCTACTTTTTCCCCTTTTTGTTAATGGGCTTGGTTATAATAATGTAACAGGAGATTACTGAAGTTTCACTTGCTAGGCAAGAACTGTACCGTTTGAGCCACACTTCCAGCCTTTTTGTTTTTATTAGGTGATTTTTTTACATAGGGTCTCACTTTTTGCTCCGGGTTGACCTCAAATGGTTATCCTCCTACCTATGCCTCCTGTTTAGCTGGGATGACAGTCCTGTGCCACCATGTCCAGCTTTTTTTTGTTAAGATGGGAGTCTCACTATCTTTTTGCCCAGGCTGGCCACAAACTGCTATCCTCCCAATCTCTACCTCTCAAGTAGCTGGGATTATAGGCATCAGCCACTATATATTGCACGAAAAATTAAATCAAGTAAGAAGAGCAACTTTTCTAACAATAATTTGTGATTCTTTTCTTTTCAGAACCTAAAAATGGCCCTACCCTTCAAGAGAAACTGAAGTCCTTCAGAGCTGCACTGATTGCACTTTATCTCCTCGTGTGTGCAGTTCTCATACCTATCATTGGAATAATGGCAGGTATAGTATTCCCTGAATATTGAAATGCAGCAGTTCACTGTAGGAAAGTAAAGGAGCAGCATTTGTTTTTAATATGGTAGATTCAAAAGAAATTTCACATACAAAGTATTCCTCAAATTATTAAATTAAAAATAGATTCTCCAATGTTAAGTAGAAAGGAATAGATTTTTTAAATTAGAAAAATAAAGTAGAAGAATAAGAGAAGAGAAAGTAAGATAGGGAGATTTTCACTGTTTAAAAGATATATTATTCCCTAAATTCATATATACTTTCAGTGACAGGCTATGAATTTCGTAAATATTCTAGCTGCCAATGTGAAGACAAACATGATAGAGCACCTTAACAATGCCTACACTACAAAAGCAAGATTGTTGTTAAGAACATCTCCTATGCCTATTCCCATTGTGAAATAATGACCTACTCCTCATTGATATTATCACAGTCTATCCGGTCACATGTTTCATGAAGTATTACTTAAGCCATCTCTAACATGATAGAATATGTTACTTGGGGTGCATGTGGTGTTTTCCAGGCATACATTTCTGTGGACAGTCTGACTTGAACTGGGTATAAGTTAGGATTTTCATGAAGGGGATGGCTTACATATACCACAAATATATAAATGTTATTCTCCTATGTGGCATTTTTTATAGATTTGATGAATTTTAATTGACATTTGAATTTATGTGTCTTCTGATAAGATGTCTGAGCACATGTTCTATCAAAAGACAGGTCTGGAATCAGATACATTTTTATGTGCATAATAATCTACTTAACAAGAAAATCCCAAATACAAGGCCAACCTTCTTAAGAGACCATCTAAGGGAATATTCTAAAACAGATCCAAAATTCCACTCAGAAAGAAAGAAAGGATTATGCAAACAACAGTTGCAACCATACTCATCATTTTTAAGCACTTACTATGCTCGAGCACTGGTTTATAAACTTTCAACATATTATTATCATTTTTTGATGGTTCTGAGTTTGAACTCAGGGCCTCAACCTTTCTAGACAGGTGCTCTACCACTTGAGCCACTCCACCAGCCATTTTTTTGTGTTGGATATTTTCAAAATAGGGTCTTGCAAACTATTTGCCTGGGTTGGCCTCAAACATTGATCCTCCTGATCTCTGCCTCCTGAGTAGCTAGCATTACAAGAGTGAGCCACTGATGCCTGGTTCAACTTATTTTCTTAATGTCTCTACAATTAACCTCTGAACAGGCACTGTTCATTCTCTATGAAAAAAAACAGAGTCTCCTCAGTAATGGAACTGGAGTTCCCATCTATGATTTCTGTATCTTAGCCTCTATAGTCTACTGTCTCCCAGTACAATTGAGTTTTTATAATAAAATATTGTTGATAAGTTAAAAAAAAGTAAGCGGGTTTTCTTATCTTTGCCCAATAAAATATTTTCTACCGGAAAAAATTAACTCCTATGTTAGCTATTGAAATCAAATGAAAACAAAAATATCACCAGAACAACCAAAGCAACAAAGTACAGCTATCTAGATAAAAGGACCTGATGTGTCTGTCTGTTGTTAGCGTCAACTTTCTGATTAGCCAAGGTTATCTGTATGTTATTTGTGTATATGTGCCTATCTATAATCTGAAGTGCATAACTGAACAATGCATCATTTGTTGGGATTATTCACTATATACCAGGTAGGATTCAGCCAACCTGTGTAGGGACTGCAGCTTCTGAGAGGTGCATGCAGAATGCAGAAGTCTGAAAGGAATTCAGGGTTCTAATCAATTCCCAATTCTTATAGTAAAATATACTACAAGTCAACACCTTTGTTTTAGAGTTGATAATGATGTATCTGAAATAGTTTCCTTAAACTACAATAGGTACCCACTAAGATTAACAAGAAGTTAAAAGTGTTCCAAACTTGTAAATTCACATCAGTACTAAATTCACCAGCATTTGTAGTAGAACTCACTGTGTCTACAGTACATCCATAATAAACAATTGCTAATCAATTTATAGCTTTAATTAAGTTGTAGATCAGAACAGTTTTTTTTAAAAGAAACTAAAATGTAATACATATCCCCACTTGATGTTTAAAAATTACAAATGTAGACAAAATGTACCCCTAGAATGATAGAAGTCATAATTCCTATGTTTCGGAACATATGAATTAATGGGTGAAATGAAACATTCTACATAAAACTCTATTCAAATATAGAGTACCTCATATATTGAAAGATGTTTTCTTAATTCTATGGTGTATTCTATATGTCACCTTTTCATAAAGAAGCTGCTGAATCCTTGACAGAACACAGAGACATAATGTCCCATAATAGTAAGACACAATCTAAAACTGATGCATATAAATTGCTACTGAAATACTAAAATTTCTTGATTCAAAACAATATAAGTTTTGAATAGAAAAAGATATTACCAACATGAGAGAATAAACATGATCTGTAGAAGCAAATATAACCTCTCCCTAGGTCTTTGAACATGCCATAAATGTTTGTCCTCTTTCAAATGTGAAATAGAGAAGTCACATAATGCCATCTCTCCAATAAAAGTGAAAGAAATGACTTTTAAAAATAGGAACTGTGGCATTTTTTACCTGGCTGTATGGTAAAGAGTTAAACTTTATTTTTTCTTGCTGGGAATTGAGGCCCAGGGCTTCATGCTTGCATGTTAAGCAAGTGCTCTACATTTGAGTTACATCCCCAACAGGAGTTGGATCTTGTTTGTTTATTTGTTATTTGGTCAGTTCATTTTTGAGACAGGATCCCAGTATGTCATTTAGGCTGGCACTGAATATTTTTCTTGCCTCAGCCTCCCGAGTGGTTAGGTTGTAGTCATGTGTCACCACACCCGACTCGTTTCAAAGAAAGTAGAATTTAAGTTAGTTTCATTCAGGGTGTTTTTAAATATGAAAGCAAAATGTAGCATTTATTGTCAACTCATGTTTATCTTGTGAAGTTAAAAACCACTGTTTCATGAGCTTTTGTCAAATCAGGTATTCTCTTTCCTCACTGTGAAAAAGATTTGCTTTATCCCTATGAAATACAACTTGTTTTCAGTGAAAATAAAATTACATGGTTGAGCAATTAGAGCAATATGCCTAGTAAAATAAAGCAGAAGGGACTACTGCATTCACCATAACCCTCAATTCAGAAAAATTGACATTGCACAATTATGATTCCCATAGTCAGTCAGTCTTAGACATGTAGATGCTTAGGTCACAGATGTTAGGGCGAAAGTAATACTCACAAAACCCCTGAGCCTTGCTGCAGGTGTAGCTTAGTGGTCGAATGGTTGCCTAGCATGTGAAAGGCTTAGAGTTCAATTCCTAGTACTGAAAAAAAAAATCAAAATAGAATAAAACAAAACAAAGAACTAAATCTTATCAAATGCTCTCTATGTGCTAGGAAGAGGTCTAAACATGACATCTGTGCCATTTGATTACCCAAATACTGACTAGCTATATATTTACAAATGGTGAAATTTTGAATTTTTAAAAATTGTTCCTTTCAGTTTCTTATTGTTAGGGTCAAAATTCTTTACCAAGTTTTTTTTAATTGCTAGAGTTATTCAAATTATTCCTCATATACCATAGAGGCTTCATAAATAAATTTTATAATTGGCTAATGCAGGAATGAGGCTGTCAATCCAAAACTTGCTCCCCATCCTGAATTTAATTAATGTGATGAAGAAATAGGCTTTTATGTCCAATTTGCTGATCACATCAAAATGTTGTCAACTAATGTTTATTAGTTCAGGTAAGCTAATATTAAGGAAATTAACCAGGGAAAATATAACACATTTTTATAAATTATAATTTATTATAACATTTCTTTCTTTTGTGGTGCTACAGTTTAAATTCAGAGTTTTGCTTGCTTGTCAGGCACTCTACTGCTTGAGCCATGCCTCCAGTCCTTTTTGCTCTGGTTATTTTGGACATGTGGTTCTTGCTTTTTGGTCAGGAAGGCCAGGACTGCAATCCTTCTATTTTGTACTCCCCACCATTGCAGAGATGACAAACATGAGACACCACATACAACTATTGGTTAAGACGGGGTCTGGTGAAATTTTTGCCAGGCTGTCCTACAATCATAATCCTCCTAATTTCAGGTAGGATTAAAGGCGTGAGCAACCAGCACCTGGCTTATGACACTTATTCCTAATATGATACTAGCTAATCAACAGCCAGCATCAAACAACTTCTTTAATTAAAAGTAGTAACTACTACAATGGACTCTTTAACTACTATGATCTCTTTCATAAGTAAGCCATTTTGTTGTTGAGTAGAGTTTTCACATATGCCTATTTATCTGTAATGGGATTTATATGGCTTATTTTGCTCAGGTTCAACCACTGTTGAGGTTCATATTATTTTTATATCTTTGAGGAAATCTAAGCAAGCACAGGTTAAGTAACTTGCCCAGAGTGCTGCCATCTGACAAATGAGGGTAGCACTGGATTCTAGCATCAAGCACCTTGGTCCTGAGTAAACACCCAACTCACTTATCTATCAGTTACCTGAGTTAGGATACAACTTAATGATTTGTTGTGTCATATTATTTAGTCCTCAAATATCAATAAAACTGGTAGTGCTGCCATATCATTTTTATAATGAAAACCAATAGATCTCAGGTACAGCTGTATATATAGTATTTTTAAGCCACATGAAGTTACTCCTTATTGTTCAATAATTGTTGTATGTGTAAATCTTACGCATTCAAATGAATAATAATGTGAATAATACAAGTAGATAATAAGAGATATGGGAAAATAAAGTCTAACCATTGCAAATTTAGTGAGATAATGGTGTTTAACAATTGCATTACTGTGCATAATTATAATTGTGTAGTTTTCATCTTCAAAGTTAATATTGAGTCTTTCCTTTCTGTTCTGGTTTTTGAATTATACAGCATATTGGAAGAAAAATTAGCTTGTTCAGAGAACACACGCCCATTTGGAAATACATATCTGCAGCTCAGGACATTCCAAGTGCCATTTAAAAGAATGTTTTTCTTCAGAAAATAATTCATCACAAGATTGTTCATCAAAATACTGAAAAAAGAAGCAAACTAAATGTAGGGGATTTGTAAAATAAATCTGGTAGGATCCATAAATAGAGTACCATGCGTTATTAAATTATTTTGTAGATACTATTATTAAATATCAAATAATATTTTTAAGTGTTTCTGATATACCATTAAATTAAAAAGTAGTTTCTAGATTGCATATAAAATGTAATGTTTTGGGACAAGTATGGTAGCAAATGCCTGCAGTGTCAGCTACCCAGAAGACAGAGATTGGGAGGATTGTGATTGGAGCCAGACTGGGCAAAAAGTTAGCAAGATCCCATTTCAACAAAGAAGCCAGGTGTGTAGGACGTGCCTGTAATCCCAGCTACTTGGGAAGCAGAGATAAGGGGATCCTGGTCCAAGACCGACCTAGGAAAAAAGTGCAAGACCCTATCTGAAAAATAATCAAAATCAAGACAAAAGGACTGGGGCCATGGCTCAAGTAGAACAACTACTTAGCAATCATGAGGCCCTGCGTTCATACCCCAATACTGCAGTATATGTATATAACCTTTCAGCCTCACTTGATGACACGTTCCTATAACCACAGCAGACTCAAGTAGGACAATTAAGAGTTTGAGACCAGCCTGGGCTTATAGAAAGATGCTCTCTCAAAAAAAAAATCCCCAAATAAAGCTTTTATTCTTTATAATAGACATGTTCATATAATATGCATATATAATAATGAAAATTGAATCAAATTCAATACATACACCAAATTGTTAGAGTTTTAATCCAGGACAGCAAGATTCATGCTGAATTTTTTTCCTTATTATCTATATTCTCTAATTTCCTGCGATGAATAAATATTTTATTCATATATAAAGAAGATTATTATGGAAATGATATATTTTTTAAAGGGAAAATTTTATTTGCCCAATTTACTGCTCCACCAACTATGGGTTAGGCCTCTGTAACTAAAATGACAGTTCTCTGCCAGCTTCTGTGATGAGTAAGGAAGAGGAACTAACAATCTGTGCATTCAGTGGATGGCAATGCCTTTTCTGCTTTCACTACATGGTGTCTTATTCATCATCCTCATCGCTATAATAGCAATGTGCTTCACACACTTACTTCAGAAAAGGTGCAGAACTATCTGAACAGATTGCATTCCAGTGTGAAGAATTTTCTCTAACTTGCAAAGCTCAGTACTATGGCCAAGAAGATTCATATAAGTAGCAATTCAGAAAGAATGTCATAATCCAGAATAAATTCTAATGTAAAGTAGGAAAGTAAGAGACTGTGAGTTTTTTGGCAATATACTAAGTGTGATCCACACGGTACATATTTAAATAAATAAATGCTTGGTTTAGGGTAGCTTTCAACATGTTGCAATGGAAGAGCCTGAAACACGTGGAATGCAATGATGTATGCATTTGAAGATAACTTGTTTTATTTTTACTTAAACATGCAGCTCAGCTCCTGAAGTGGGAAATGAAAGATTGCAGAGGTGGTTTGATTAATGCAAGTGATACACCTCAAAGTCTAATGGGAAGAGGAAATGACAGTGAAGATGAAGTGAGATTTCGAGAAGTTGTTACGGAACACATGAACAACATGGAAAAGAGACTACAGTATATCTCAGATACAGAAGCCAATCTTATAGATTCAGAACACTTCCAGAATTTCAGTGTGACAATTGATCAAAGACTTAATGATTTTCTTCTCCAGCTAAGTACCTTGGTTTCCTCAGTCCAGGAGCATGGGAATGCCATAGATGAAATCTCCAAGTCCTTAATGAGTCTGAATACCACCTTGCTTGATGTTCAGCTTTATATTGAAACACTGAGTAGCAAACTCCAAGAGTCTACACATAAACAGCAAGAGGTAAGAGTCTCTGTATTGGAAGATTACATTCTGGAACTAAATCTATCCAGATCCTGACTTCTCAAGCAGTCCAGAAAAGTAAAAGTTGAAAACCCTGTTTATATATTACCTCATTATCCCTGACTCCTCTGGCAATCTTGCTAAACAGTTTCAAGTGCATTTACCTACTGCCTTCTTCAGACTCCCACAAAAAGGGGCAGTTATTATCCATTGAATATAGACACTTGAACTATTTTAATTTTATAACCTCTGTCTAAAATAGTTGTAGTTTTTAGGTTATTTTAACAGACCTGAAAAGGTAGGTACCTTTTGTTTGTGAATTTTTCAGTATTTCCTTATCATCAAAAGAACAGAAACCTTATTTACATGGATATCTTATAATTTATTTTTCCACTCCCAAGTGGTATACCTAAGTGTGTATGTGTACCTGTAGCTATAATTTAAATAATGTATACATATTATTATCATGAGCTCTTAATATGACAATAGCATATGCTTATAATTATCATAATATCAATCAAATATGCATTAAGTTTTCTACTACCATACAAGCTATGATATTCACTGATCATTAAAAAGCATAATGAGAACAGCACTATCACAATAAGGCTGTAGAATGATCTTTTATGACTGCCAAATAAGCAAGACAACTTTAGACCAGTTTTCTGCAACATTTCTCTGTGAAGGGCCAAATTGGAAACATTCTAGGCTGTGGAATAATATGGTCTGTCACATCTGCTAGGTGCTGCCATTGAAACATGGAAACCATCATAGATAATAGGAACGGAAATGAACTAAAACTGTGGTGCAATAAATATTTATTTACAAAAACAGTCTGTGGGCTGAATTTGGCTTAAGGACTATAATTTTCTGACTTCTGCTCTAGACTATTGTGTTGCAAACCCTGGTTAATATCTGGATTAATTTATACTCATGAGAAAGAAAGTAAGAAAGAAATAACTTATTTTTAAATTATATTTTTGTTAACTAATTCTATTTGTTTCTTTTCATGCAAAATAAGAACTTGACTGAAACTTCACTTCATGAAAAGAATAATGTTAATGTTACACAATTTCTAAAACATAAGATTATAATGTGAGGACTATATTTCCATCATTAGTTAAGCAATATCAGCAGCATTGGAATAGATTCTACTTGAACAGACTCATTTATAATGAAGTTCTTTTCTGTACAAAGATATTATTATAACAGTAGTGATTTTGAAAAACAGATTTCAGTTATAGAACAAAGATAAGCCTCTGAAGTTATCACACAAGATAAAAACCAGCAAAATTATTGTCTGAGAGTATATTAAACAAGTTAAAGAGAATATTTATAATACATAAGGATCAATCACTCAAAACTTTTGAACTTTCATATGGCCCCCATCTTAGGGTATCACCTTAAGATGATCACCCCATCTTAAGGTAAGGAAGTAGCATTCTAATTTAAACATGGGGATTCTGTTGGAGAACCCCATCTCATACCAACCTTGATATTCTGTTTCTCTTCCATGTCCCTTCTTCCAAAATTTGACTTTCTATGTGTCCCACATTATTAATAAGTATTTAATCATACCAAATATGACTGAGCTATCAAGGGCTTAGACTGAGCAGTGGGAGTGGTAAGAGAAGACGTACAAAGAAGAAACTATCCATAGGGCTAAGAAAGTTGCATGGGAGACAGAGGAAGATAAAGTGTCAGTTACAGGAGGAATAGACTTTGACTAAGTTGGAGGGAAAGAAGAGAAGAAAAAAGAAATCTTAGTTTATGTAGAAACAGGGTCAGAAGATCACTTTGGGTGAGGAGAGAGAAAAGCTACACAAGATGGAAGAGCAAAAAATGTTGGACTGATGATGGAATATCTTTGAGACCTTCTAAGCAACATATTGTAACCAAATTGGAAATCTTTGGAAGACAGTAGACATTGAGAACATGTTGGAAGTGATAATTATTAGAAATAATGAAAATCTGATGATCAGTGAGCTGTTTTAAGTTTGGATAGATTGTACTTGTGCTTTGGAGGAAATTCTAGCATTTTAAAATGGAGCACAAAGGAATAGTGAAACTTTTGAAGCTGTAAGATTGTTAGACAGTAGTCACTTGTAACAATTTAGAAACTGTCAGTACCACTGTGTATATGTGTGTATCCACATATGTGTGCACTGACAAACATGATTGAGACTTTCACCCTTGTTGCTTGAACAATTTTATTGATCTTGGAATTTATTTTCTCTGTGTTACTGGAGATTGAACCCAGGGCCTCACATATGCTAGGCAAAAGCTTTACCACTGAGTAAACTGACATTCCTGATCTTTGAATGTTCAGCTCAATTAGAAAATAAGTAAATGACAAGAATGGCCATGTCAGCAAATGCTGTTTGAAAGAACAGCCTATGAGTAATACCAGCACACTACTTATCAAGGATAGATCAAACATTGGTTTGAAATAAAAAGGAAGACAAGGGTGAAATTTACCATCTCCAGTTTTCATAGAAAATTAAGTGTCTCCAGCAGGGCCACTGTTGATGAAGTATGGAAGGTGTGTATAGATACTACATAGGATTTTATTTTAAACTCAAATGCATTTCCCTCCTTCTAATAAAAATAATTCTTAGCAAAAGTTGGCAAATGTGAACAATCTGTGCAGTTTTAAAAAGGGAACAGAAAGGTAGCCTCAGCTTTTTATATGAAATAAATGGGTTGATTCCAGGCTTCTAGGTAACAAAATGACTTGCTACTCCCCTGAGCTAAACTCTGTGGATATGTGGAACTATCTGAGTTTATTTTATTGTATTGTTCTATCCTAAAACATCTCACCATTCCACTTTATTGCATATATCAGATTGCATGGCAAATGCCAAGTGGTCAGGGAAGGAGGAGGTGGAAGGTAGAGAGGTTCAAATCTAGAACAAAAGTCTGCACGGGGGAAGGCACAATTAGAGAAGTAAAAACTGATATGCTCCTTTGTTTCAGAAGGAATAAATTTGAATATTTGTTCATTCTGTAAAGATTTTACACACTTTTTTGAAACTTTCATCTTGAATTCTCCAGTCCAGCCAAAGAAAATTTTCTCTTAATATCTGGGTTAAAGAGTTGTACAGTACTGACTTATTTCTACGTGCAAATGGGAAGTGATAATCTCTCAGCAGGTCAATAGAGAAATGCTTATAAAAATATAAAGGATACCATGAAGACATAGGAGGGCATAAAAAAGAACAGAAAGAAAGAAAACATTACCAGAATAGATAAACATATTTGCTGCATCGAAAAGAAAAAAAGATTTCTCAAAGAGAAATTAAGAAAATGATCTAAAAAAAGTGATAAAGAAAATATTAATGGTCAGAAACTTGGTGTATTTGTATACTTTGACTTCATTATAATTTGGAAAACAAATTAAGTAGCAATAATTTATAATATGTCTACATTTATTCTACAAACAAAAATATATGATGGCACCTATATTGGGGGGCAAAAGGTAGGTACTGATACACAATGAGAGAACATACATTTGGAGGCTAAAATGACAATATTGGGGAAATAATGGAATGTGAGATCCCTTTGGCAAAATCCATTTCCAGGAATTTGTCCAATAGAAGTAAGCACTTGAATGAATATGTAAATCTATATAAATGGTGTTCACTGCAGCACTGTTTAAAAGCTTCAGTCTTTATCAATAAATATCTTAAATTTTGAAAAATTCAGGCAATGTAATTCCACTAAGTTATTGAAAATAAGCTAGTCTTTAAGTATTTAACAGGTAAATATCCTTAGTATATTTTTGAGTAAAAACTTACGCAACATTGAATTATTTTCTGCTTTGTTCACACACTCTCATGTGTTTGCAGGTGTGTACTCTCACCAGATATATTCATGCATTTGAATATGCATGCATTTGATAATATAAAACAATATAGAAGCCTCAAGTACAAAGGCAATAAAAATTCAAAGTAAATGTTCTTAATATGCTACTTTAAAGTTCTATTGAATATTAAAATCCTTAATTTTCATTATTATGGAGAATTGCAACATTAATCTTTGATTATTGCTGTACATCAATTTCATATTAAATTTATCAAATTCATAGAATTAAAATTCAATACCACTAAACATACTCTGAAGAAATTTCACCTCAGATAAATTACAATCCTGAAAGTTTTAAATTTAATTTTAATATTTTAACATCTGTATATTTGGGAATATATATATTAGCATACTTTAGATACATATTCAATGGATTTTCTTTTGTTTTGTCTGGGTATGTGTCAAAATTAAGCCATTTACTCAAAGAAAGAAATACTTCACAACCAAAGAATTATAATTTTAAGACAGTTTTCTAAATTCCATATTCATATTCTGTAATATTCCAGTACTGTTTTATGTTCTTTAAAAGCATGAACTTTCAAGACTTCATGAATTTGCACGTTTCATAATTATGTGCATAACAAAAGTTGTGGGTGCTGACTGTTTCACAGGAAATCAGTAAATTACAGGAGCATGTGCACAATGCGTCAGCAGAAATTCAGTCTATGAAAGAAGAACAAGCACACGTGGAGCAGGAAATAAAAAGAGAAGTGAAAGTATTGAATAACATCACCAATGACCTCAGACTGAAAGATTGGGAACATTCGCAGACATTGAGAAATATCACTTTAATTCAAGGTAAAATGTATCCTTCCTCTAGAAATTGGCATGTTAAAATGCACTTACACTAATATATACATATATCTGGTACTTGAAATTCTGTGGTTTAAAATAAATAGTTTTTGAGTGCTTCTTTACTAAAAAAATAGAAGAAAGACTCTTAAGACTAGATCAAGACTTGGTATGATAGCCAGTAGCCTCATGTCCTTTAAAGAGGGATAAACAATGTCTTTCAGCATCTGAATCTTTCATTGTTAGGAATATCCCATAGGTACTGAAGACCAATATAAATTTTCTTTAAATACAAAGCTCTCTGCATGACTATAAATTCAGTTTGTTAATTCCAGATCCTTTCTTGCTGCTTACCTAACTATATTGTTAATTAAAAGTTTTGAATTCTCCAAAATAATGAATTTGTCAATCGACAGTTCTTCACTTCCAGTTAATAAAACAAGAAGAATCTTACTAATGTTTAAATAAATATAAATTATATTTTATACCAGCTTCTAGCTATTTTTACATTTTGTATTTTTCCATATTTTACTTTGAATCTTCTGATACCCTTTGTTTTAGGTTTGTCTTTTGCAAAGAATGCTTACTTTTTAGCTTTTTATTTAATACAAGTTGACACTCTCTTTTCACTGCATCTATTTCTATCATCTTATTTTTGTACTGTTTTTCTTTTTCCAGTTCATGTTTCTTTTGCTTTCCTTTTTTGTCTGATTTTGGATTGCTTAAGATTTTTCTTTTAGTGAATTTTTCTCCACATCAAAGCTTCTAAAAAGTGTTTGGTGGGCTGATGGCATTGCTCAGGTTGTAGGGCACCTGCCTAGCAAGCATGAGGCCCTGAGTTCAAACCCCAGTGCCACCAAAAAAAAGAAAAAGAAAAAGAAGAAAGAAAAGGCACAGTGTATTCTTATTCTCTTGACTGCTGCTTTTGAAATTTATTCTAACATAGTCCAAGACTGACCAGCATTTTAATACACAGCCTTGAAATATACAAGGAACTGTAGTTCCTACACTTTGTGAATACAGTTCATTTTTATTTTATAGATTTTTTCAACCAAGAATTTAGTCAATATTATTATTCTAACTTTATCAAAACAATATTTACGCAGATTTGCTCATGAGATAACCAATGGTTGTGCCTAAATTTATCTCAGCCATTTATTCTGAAACCATTTTCCTTCTCCTTAAAGTGCATCTTTTCAAAGTTTTTTTAATGAAGTCTTTTGACTTTGTTTTCACCTTTTAGTTCTTTATCTTTTAAGTTGTCTTACTACATATACATTTGTTAAACCAAAAGGTTTTTTCCTTGTGCTTATTTCTGTGAGTACAGTTATCCTTTGGTATATGTAGGGAGTGATTATGGGATACCTATATCCATGGATACCAAAATCCATAGATTCCCAAGTCTCTTATACAAAGTTAAATATTATTTGCATGCAATTTTTTTACACATTGCCATGTATAGTTTGAAACACTTCTGGGTAACTTATGATACCTAATGCAATGTAAATGCTGTATAATAGTTGTTATACTGTATTGCTTAGAGGAGTAATGACAAGGAAGTCTGCGCATGTTCAGTACAGATGCAATCCCTTCCCCTCTTTTATGCTAGATAAAGCCAGGGCACTGGCATGCTAGGCAAGTGTTCCATCACTGAAGTACTGCCCAGCCACACTGCCCTGTTACTCCTTTTTATCAAGGGAGGTTAGTTGACTTCACAAATAAAGAAGCGGGAATATGGAAAGCCAACTATAAAATTTGGAGAAATTATTCCCCTGGCTTCTTCTTTTCTTTGTTGCTTTAAAAATGACTGCTACCAATCTACCTGTAGTTCTCTTTAATATCTGCAATATAACTTCTCCATATTTTGTTTGAGAATTTATCCATTTGACATTTGTTGTACTTCCTAGATTCATGAATTTAAAATTATCATCAATTTGGGAATATTTTCAGACTCACTGTTTTTGTTTGGTTGGTTTTGGCTTTTTGGTTTTTTTTTGTCATTATTTTTTTGGTACTGGGTATTGAACCCTTATGCACTGAATCACAGAGCTATACACCCAGCCCCTAGGTTCAGACTCTGAATAACACTTCATCAGGATTCTCTCTATCCTTTACTCTGTAAATAAAATTGAATTCATGGTGGATCTTCTCATTCTAATTTCCATATCCTTTAAGCTGTGTTTCATGATTTTTAATCCTTTTTATTAGAAATTAGAAGAATAGACATTAGGAACACCATGAGATTTCATTTTACATAGACTCGTAGGAAAATCAACAAGTTTGATAATCCAAGTGTTGACCAGAAAAGATTGTAAGAAATCCCTAAGGGCTACATAGTATAATTTGATTTTATTTGGTTTTGTTTTTGTTTTGTGCTGGAGATTGAACCCAGGACCTCATGCATGCTAAGTAAGTGTTCTGCTGACCTACATCTCCAGCCTCTAACTGTTCTTTTCTTTCTTTATGTTCATAATATTTTTATTAACATAAATTAATTTACAAAGGGGTCTCATTATGATATTTACCTACATGGATATCATGTGCTTTGATCAAATTCACCCCTTCTATTACTCTTTCTTAACCCATCTTCCTTCTCCTCTCTTTTCAATAGTTTTTAGTGAGCTTAATTATACTATTTTCATAGATATATGTAATGCACTTTGACCATATTCACTCTTCTCCATCTCCTTCACCTTTCTCCCTCCTTTCTCCTACGGGTTAACTTGCCCACAACAGTCACCCTTTTACAATCATGTCATATTATTATTAACTTTTTTTCAAATCTAGATTCTACATAAGAGCAAAACCATGCAATATATATCTTTCCGAATTTAGTGTATCTTCCTCAACACAATAATCTCCAGTTACATCCATTTTTCTACAAGACATAGAATTGCATTCTTCTTTATAGCTGAATAATCCCCCATTGTGTGTATATACCACATTTTCTTTACCATTCATCAGTTGGGATGATTCCGTAGCTTGGCTATTGTGAATAGTGTTCCAATAAGTATGAGCTTGCAGGTGTCTCTATTCTATGTTGGCATGCTTTCCTTCATTATATATACCCAGGAGAAGTATCGCATGGTAGCTCTCGTTTTAATTTTTAGAAGATCATTCCTCCATATTGATTTCCAGAGTGCTGCACTAATTTACATTCCACCAACAGTGTATAAGAGTTCCTTTCTCCCTTGCATCCTCACCAGCATTTATTGTTGTTTGGATTTTTTGATGAAGGCCATTCTGACTGGGGTGAGATCTAGGCAGGCACTCTTACCACTTAAGCCACATCACCAGCCCTCTCAGTTTCCTTTCAATCTGCATTTCTTTTATAGCTAAGAATGTTAAAGATTTCTACATTTATTCATCTATTTACTTGCCAATTGTACTTCTTTTGAGGACTGACAGTTCAATTAGTAAATTGCCCATGTATTTGTTCTTTTGGTGCTTAATGTTTTGACCTCTTTACATATTCTGAATATTAATCCTTTGTATGATAAATTGATGCAAAGATTTTTTCCCATTCTGTGACTTGTCTCTTCATTCTGGTTGTAGTTTTCTTTGTTGTACAGAAATCTTTTAATTTCATGCGATCCTATTTGCCAATTCTTGTTCTTATTTCAAGAGTAATTAGAATCCTATTCAGAAAGTTATTTCCTACGCCTATAACTTTGAGTGTTTTGTCTATGGTTTCCCATAGCAGTTTCAAAATTTCAGGTTTTATATTGACATCTTTGATCCATTTTGAATTGATTTGTGTACAAGGTCAAGTTTCAGTTTTCAGCAGGTCTCCAACCAGTTTTCCCAGAAACATTTCTTATAGAGGCTGTCTTTTTATCAATGTACACTTCTGCCAAAAATCAGATGACTATTGCCACATGTGATTATTACTCATTCTTCTGTTCTGTTGGTCCACAGGTCTCTTTTTTTTCCCAGTTGTCATTTTTTGTCATATTGTTTTTTATTATGGCTCTGTATTATAATTTGAAGTCAAGTGTTCTGATTCATCTAGCATTTCTCTTTTTATTAAGGATTGCTTTGACTATTCACAGTCTTTTATGTTTCCATATGAATTTTGGGATGTATTTTTCTATTTCTGTGAAGAGTGACAGTGGGATTTTGATGGAGATTGCATTGAATCTATAGATTGCTTTCAGTAGTATAGTCATTTTCACAATGTTAATTCTGCCAATCCATGAACAGTCTTTTTGTCTTCTAGTGACTTTTTCAAATTCTTCAATGTTTTATAGTTTTCAAAATACTAAACTTTAATCTTCTTGATTAAGTTCACTCTTTGGTTTTTAATTTTTTGAGGCAGTTATGAGTGGGATTACTTTTCTGATTTCTTTCTCAGCTTGTTTATTGTTGTTATATAGAAAAATACTGTTTTTTATCCTTCTACATGCCCAAAGTGTTTATCAGATCTAAGAGTTTTTTGGTTGAAACTTTAGAATCTTTTATGGATAGGCTGATATCATCTGCAAATAGGGATAATTTAAGATTTTCCTTTCCTATTCATATCCTTTTATTTCCCATATGCTATGGGTAAGAATTCAATAAAGGTATTTAGTAAGAGTGGAGAGAGCAGACACCTTTGTCTCACTCCTGACTTTAGAGAAAATTATTTCAGTTTTTCCTCATTTAGAATGATGTTGGCTATAGGTTTGTAATATATACCCTTTTTTATGTTGAGATATTTTCTTTCTTTTCCTAGTTTCTTCAGAGCTTTTATCATTAAGCAATGATGGATTTTGTCAAAGGTTTTATTCTGTATCTGTTAAGCTGGTCACATGATTTTTTATTTGTTTTGCTGTTTATGTGCTGCATTATGTTTATTGACTTCCATTTGAGGAACTATCCTCATGTGCCTGAAATGAAACCATCTTCATCATGGTACATGATATTTTTAATGCAGTTGAATTCAATTAGCAAGTATTTTATTGAGAATTTTTGTGTCTATGTTCACCAAAGAAATTGGTGTATAGTTTTCTTTTTCTTTTTCATTCTTTCTTTTTTGTTGTTGTGTCTTTATTCTGTTTTATTATCAAGATAATACTGGTATCATTGAATGAGTTTGGAAGCATTCCTTCCTTTTCCATTTTATAGAATAGTTTGAGAAGAAGTGATGTTAGTTCTCCTTTAAAGTACTGGTAGATTTCCAGCCCTGGGCTCATCTTTGCTAGGAGATTCTTTTTTACTGCTTCAATCTCTTTGCTCTTGTAGATATCTTTAAGTGGTTGTTATCTACTTAGCTAACATGAACCAAGAAATCTATGTCTAATTGTAAAGTTTCTTTGTTGAGTTTTTGTCTGGATGACTTACCTGTTGGTGAGAGCAAGATATTGAAGTCACACATTATTATTGTATTGGTGTATATCTGTGCTTTTACGTCAATATTGTTTAATGAAGCTGGGTGTACCAACCATTCATGCCTGTATGTTTTTAATTGTTATTGCCTTTTGGTGGATTGTTCCCTTTATCAATATAAAATGACCTTCTTCTCTTCTGATTAATTTTATTGGACATATGCTTTGTCAAATATGAGTATAGCTTCTCCTACTTGCTTCAGGGATTCATTTGCTTGGAAGATCATTTTACAACTTTTCACTTTATGCCTCCATTTGTCTCTGATTTTTATATGCATCAAATAGTTGGATCTTGTTTGTTAATCCATCTTACCTATCTGTGTCTTTTGATTAGAGAACTGAGACCATTAACTTCAAAGTTATTTTTGAAAGTTATGTAGTAATTCTTGTCATTGTGTTATCTCTGTAATGTTTGATTCTTTCTCAATCCTCATTTGCCTATCTACTAATGTAGTGATATTTATTGTTTCCCATATTTTCCTTGTTGCATTTATCTTCCTCTTCTGTGTATTGGATTATCTTAAATTTCCTCTGCAATGCTGACTTAGTGGTCAGGAATTCTTTTAGTTTTTGTTTATCATGGAATATTTGTATATCTCCTTTAACTATGAAGGATAGCTTGGCTGAGTACAGTAATCAAAGTTGGAAATTATTTTATTTTAGGTCTAGAAATACATCATTCCATGCCCTCCTTGCTTTTAGAGTTTTTGTTGAATAATCTGGTATTATTCTGCTGTTATTCTCATTGGTGCTTTTTCTCTTACAGTTTTCACTCTTCTTTTCTTAATTTGTATACATGTTATAATTATAATATGCCTTGGAGAGACTCTTGTCTGGTCTTATCTGTTGGTGCTCTAAAATCCTCTTGTACCTGGATGACTTTCTCAAGATTTGGTAATTTTTTCCTAGTATTTTATTGAATATATTTTCTGCAACTTTAACTTCCACCTCTTCTCCATCTTTTATGCCCATGTTTCATAGTTTTGGTGTTTTAATGGTGTTCCACAGGTCTTGCATGTTCCATTCATACTTTGTTATTTTTTTCTTTTTCTGAAGGTTTTAGTATATCTACCTTGTCTTCAGGACCTGATACTCTGTCTTCAGTTTGATCCAATCTACAGAAGAGGATTTTCAACTGAAGTTTTTATTTGACTTATTGAACTTTGCATTTCCAGAATTTCAATTTGATTTTATTCAGAATTTCTGTATCTTGATTGAATTCCTCTTTCATACCTTACATTGTCTTCTTTATTTCATTCAGCTGTTTATTTGTATTCTCTCTGAATTCTTTCATCAATTTATTTGAATTGAGGTGTTTATACAAGTCATCTTCAATTTTATTGGTCATTCTTATAACCATTCTTCTGCATTCTTCGTCTGGAGTTTCATATACTTAGTGTCTGTTACTGTACGTTGTTAGCTTTGGAGGAGTCAAGTTTCTTTGCTTTTTCATAATTCTTATGTTTCTGCATTGAGATTTACACATTCAAGGCCAAGCTCTTGGTTAAAAGTTTTAATTACCTGCAGTCTTTTGGTTAGTGTTTCAATATTCAGTCACGACTGTATATTGGCAGGGCTGAAGTGAACTTCTTGCCATTTGTCTTTAGGGTAGCTCAGTAGCAAGACGTTTGCCTGCATGCTCAGGGCATCAGGCCTGATCCCCAGCACCACTTAGAGGAAAAGTAACTGGAGATTTTGTAGTTACTAGGGTATGGGTTATTGCTACGTGTAGGCTGAGGACAAGGGCAGCTCTACAGTTCAGTGTGCTTTTACATATTATCCTTTTCCCCCTACCCTGTTTGTTCAGCATTATTAAGTATATTTCAATGCGTGTTGTTACTACACAGTGTCTAAAGCAATACAATGCAATTGGCTTAGTATATGCACAATACTAATGTGGGTTTGTGACATTGTGCTTCCCCTCACTCCCAAGGTTCTTGGCACCTAGAAAAGTGTAAGCCGTATGTAAATATTTAGCACATGTAAGTGGTTTAATTTGGGGCTATATTACCCTTAACAGTAGAGGTACAGTACTCAATAGCAGAGTACTCTTCCATTTAGGAAGGAGGTCAATCTTATCATTCTACCTTATTGCACAAAAAATAAAGGGCTTTGGATTTCTTTATATAATTGTCTTAGTAAATGACAAATCACTTAATACCATGTCAGTAATTGTAATTTTTTAAAGGTCCTCCTGGACCCCCAGGTGAAAAAGGAGACAGAGGTCCCATTGGAGCAAGTGGTCTGCCAGGCATTCCAGGCCAAAAAGGTATGGTAATATTAAATACTTAATCATATACTATGAATGTATGTAATGACATCCATGTATGTGTATAGAGGAGAATAGTTATTTGTTTCCTGTGGTTTATATGTGTATGTTTTGGAGGAGATAGTAAGCGTTCTACCAGGCTAATCATGCATGTATTTGTAATCATAGAATATGCTGAAGGTAAACATTGACCCTTGACTTTTGAAGAAAATTAGATGCTTTAGCCAGAGTCACAACATGGAGTTTCTTATGAGTCTAAGGGGAGTCATATCTATCATAGACAACAAACATCATACAGTGTGAAAGAGAATATGAAAATCATCTTCATATTGAACAAATTTGCATGATCTGCCTTTTAAGATACAAAACTTACATTCATATAAATCAGGGAGTATTGGAACGTATTTCTTATATATTCCTTGACTAGACTATATCTGCATAAACTCACAAAATCTGAAAGTAAATATTGGTTAGAACATAGATGACTTTTACTGCACTCTCTTTAATCTTGAAAGCAATGTTTTGAAAGAAGATGATAGAAGACATAAAAAAGGAGAGAGAACAAGAACTTTCTTTGCTCTTAAAAAAATGAAAATGAGAATAACAATAACAACTGTCCTGCCATACTGGACTACAAATTAAATGCCCCGAATGGTGTGTGATAGCATAGAATACATCACGTGGTTTAATTATAACTAGAATTGTCTGAGTTGTCAAAAAATATCTGAATACCTTGTATTTCATCTTATTTTTCTGTTTTTCTTCATATAAAATTTTCTTCTTTCTGATCAATTATTGATTAGCTAAATGTATTGACTTCATATCAGAAAAACAATTTTTAAAAATGAAAAGCATGAATTTGATACCTGCAAGATCTTTACATTATTATGCCTAAAAATAATATAGACATAGACATAGATACATAAAATTTATCTTAAAAAATTAAATATATTTAAATATTTTAAGACCATATGTGTGTGTGTGTGTGTGCGCACGTGTGTGTGTGTATGTAGAAAGTGAGAGAGTGAGTTTGGTATTGGTGTGCCTTTACATCTGCAAAAAATTTTATTCATAAAGATCCTTCTACTTGACTAGGGCTCAGCAGATCTTAATAATGGTGCATTGATGTCATAAGCAGGGAAGTAACCACCATTATAGAACTACTGTTCTACTCTAGAACCAGCTGCCAGAACTACTGTTGTCAGTACCTGTTTCTCCTCCATTGCAAATCATAATCGTCAAAGCTTTATAGCTCAACCACAGAAGTTCAGTCTGAGTTACAACTTGTTTCAGACAGCTTCCCTTTGAGAACTTCTTTGGCAGCTCTTTCTGAACTATGCATGTATGAGATACAAAGAGGGATTTTAAAGTTCTCAACTTCTTGTTAATGCCCTAAGTCAACACCATTGTAAAGCTTCTTTTCTCTACTTTCTTTCTGTTGGTCCTGCTTATTTACACAAATAGGTTTTATCCAGTTCCCTCATAAGAAAGAGTTAGGTAGTTACTTACTTAGGTAGGTAGGTAGGTAGTTGCTGGAGAGAAAAACTAACTCTTTCAGGTTATCAGATTGCCATATGGTTTGGTGCAAGGTAACAAAACTATTCAAACTACTCAGCAATTCTTCTAATGGATTCTTCCTATGTAATTTCTGTATTTTGTTTATTTGCTTGCTATATTGCCTAATTCTCTCAAAGTTAATACTGAATTCAGAAAGTAAAGAGTATATGGTGGGCAGTCACACAAAGAGTTCTACTTTCTGATTTGAACAAGTTCCTAAGTCCCTACAAATACATTCATTTGAGCCCATTAAACTCAGCTTCATAAAATCAAACACCTGAACCCAAAACCATGTCATAAACAGCCAAGAAAATTAAGCAGTTACCCTAATGGTCTTACATCATCAATACAGTAAATATATTACAATTATTGCTCATGTGCTAAAGTAGATATTATGCTAAAATATGCTTTTGCTAAAAAGAATAAAATGGAAATTCTTTTTAGAGTATTATTTCCTTGGAAGAATGCAAGGGATTTGATCTATCCCCTTTCACTCAAAATCATGTACTGAGCACTTTTCCAGTGTCTTTTGTTCTGCAACACCATTGGATAATGAAGAAAGCAGATAGGAAGTATCTGCCTTCACAGAACTTACAGATAAGTAGATGTGATAAGTAATT
This sequence comes from Castor canadensis, assembly GCF_047511655.1. Classification (NCBI taxonomy): domain Eukaryota; kingdom Metazoa; phylum Chordata; class Mammalia; order Rodentia; family Castoridae; genus Castor; species Castor canadensis. The sequence goes on along the minus strand of NC_133399.1, from coordinate 71,481,740 downwards.
TCATAAGAGAGATGAATGTCATGACAAGGATACTTGATCTTATCTTAAATCCTATTGGAGGCCAATTATGGGTCAATTTTTCTCATGATAAAAATGGTTCAGGAAAGGGCCACTTGCATAGTTTCTGAAGGAATCTTTTTGTAGGTCATCTAATGGACTCAGTGAGATAAATAACAAGGTAATCCAACCTTGAAAGAGAGGTGGAGTGCCTCCAAAAGATGTGTTGAGAGAGAATAGAAGGCTCTCCTGGTTGCAAAATTTTCATTTCCAACCAATGCTGTGTACTTTTCTTATACCGTAAGAATTATGCCTCTGGAAAAAAATAAAGCTCAGCTTGACTGTGGGTATTAGAAGACAGGAACCATACTTTATTAGTCTTTATGTTGATATATTTCTTTGCCTGCTCTTCCACCCCTCTACTCAGCTGCAGGCGCTCTGTGCCTGACTATTGAAAGTGACAGGTAAAAAAATATATAGTTCCAATGAATCAAAAAACCATCAGTAATAACTATGTACATATTATTAAATTAAACTAAATTTATCAGCCTTCATGAAAGGCTGTTGAAAATAATGATTGTATTATGAGGAGAGAAGGAGGAGGAACAATAATGCTGTGTTTATTACATGCCAGGAACTTTTCTAAGTGTTTTACATTTATTAGCTCACTTAATTATTAAATCAAACTGGTGATGTATGAATGAATAAATAATACACCTGTTTTATGATTGCACAGGAAGGTTAAATGACTTTCTCAAGGTTAATCCTCACCTTGTCAGTATCAGAGATAGTATTTAAACCCAGCTGGGCCTAATTTCAGAGGCCATTCTCTTAACCAGCCTGCTAGACCTCAGAAAGAAGCCTGACCAGAGATTGGGAACCTAAGATATGTGAACAATTATCAGACCAGCCTCATGCAAATGGTTTAATCTCTCTGCTTTCTGGTCCTGCTGCTGACAAGTGCAGATTTAGTTCTTTGAGAATGCCAGCATTCCATTGCTGAAGGTCTATGTCTTTGTACTCACATTGCCCGTGAATCTGAAGTTGGTGCCAAGCTCTTCATTCTTGCCATGAACTATTGTACAAAATTAACCAGTTTTCCCCTGAAAGATTCAGAGAATCTTGTGTCTTAGAATAAAATCCAACAGTGGTGCTACATTTAGGGGACACGTGTCAAGTATCATTAAGCAAACAAGTCACATAATTCTATAGATCAGATAGAATCTGCTTTAACTTTTCCCACAATAGTCTAATGATTTACAGATTTCTATGAACGTATCCCAGGTGATTCCTTTGTGGATTTATTTGTTCATCTGTGGAAACCATACCATAATTCATAAGCAGCTGCATTCTGAATGTCACTGCAATGTTATCAACAAGCCATCATCAGCATGTTCCACTCTTCTAAAGCAGATAACAAAGTATCTATTACATCCCCCAGGTTTTCCACAGTTACATAATCTTCAAAATTACCTTCTTAGTATACTTGTTACTTTTCTCACCATCTGTCTCTCTACTATGTCTTCACATCGAAAGATGTGTTTAGACAAGAATGCTATAAATTCTAGGAATAAACAGTCTGGCACAAATATATGCTCAATAGATATTTGTTGAACTAAGAGAGAAAATAGAAATGAGAGTTACTTGTGAGTGGCACTCTATGAGAGTGGGAAAATGTCAAAATTGCTAAAAAACAAAAGAACTTAGTGCTTTTATTTGTAAATTTGAGTGACAGATTTTGTGTTAGTGAACCTTTCGTCACTGTGAAAACCTAAGAAAAACAACTTGAGGAGCAAAGATTCCCTTTGTCTCAAGGTTTCAGAGACAAAGTCACTGGCTCTGTGGTCACTTGGCTTTGTGGTTTCTGGGATGTGATGAGGCACAGCACCATGACAGGGAGTATATGGTAAAGCAAAACTGCTCCATTTCATGGCTTTGGAAAGCAGAGAGTGGGGGAGAGGAAGGGTCTGAGGACAAGATCCCGACTTGAAACATAAACCCTACTTCCTCTAAGTAGGCACTTCCTCCTAATAGACCTTTCAGCTATGACATCATCCATGAATAAATCCAATGATCTGGTTAGCATCTCATGATCCAGTCACCTCATAATAGCACTACCAGCTGGAGACCAAGCCTTCAACGTGTAAGGTATTTGGAGGACACCCCTTATCTAAAGCATAACATTTCTCCATAACTCTTAAGTGCAGAGGTCTGACTGTATAATGAAGGAATTATCAGCTTATCTTGAGAACAGATATTAGGCCATATTAGACTGTATGCTGAAAAATCCAGGCAATATATATACAAAGTATATAGTACATTTGGTATAGTACTATATACTATAAGTATATGTATACATACAATGTGGTATATATACAAAGCAATATATATTGAGTAATTAAATTGAGTTAAAATGTAATGTCCTGACTTTAATATTTCTAAGTATAATTTATCACATTATTTATCATTTTTTTAGGTACATGCTTGATTTCTGTTGGAATCAAAGTTTTATACTGGTTTTGGGTAACATTTCTTAACTATTTATAGTAATATGCTTCTTAAACTGAAAATTTCTAAGAGGAAACATATCAGTTTTAGGTATCTATATGAAATCTCAATAAAATATTTTTAATGATTCAAATAATGCATACATTCTGCCTCCTGGATCTTATACACCAAAGGCAATATTCCAAAGGCTGACACTGGAGAAAGAAGCATAATCAGTTTTTCAATGTGCCTCCTCTGACATAAAATTGGATTAATGGGATCACTGTGAACTGATAATGGCACTTAAAACAAGGAAAAATAAGGCATTTAAACCATTTGATGTTAGTTTGTCTCAAATTGCTGAACTCCAGAATGAAATATTTTATTCCATAAGAATATAACATTTGCTTTTATGTGTAGCTTTTTGGGGTCACTATAGAGATATGAGGTAAAGAAATGGTCATTTTCAGTTTAAATTTAAGTATATAAAATCCTGGATTTGTATATAGAGATTACATATACCCATAAATAATCTGTGGAGAGAGAAGGAGAGAGTTATAGTATTGACATTATTTAGGATTATGGGGGAATATGCAAAAATAGATCCATGAAACAGAAAGTTTATTCAAGAACTAGGACCACATTTTTAAAACAAATACTCTGTGATATTTTTCATGTTTGTGTCATGCTTTTACTAAGGTAAATTTTAAAAATTCAATTTTCAGCAAGTTATGTTCTCAGCTATAAGCAAAATCTGCCATTTGATGTTTCCTGATGGATTACACAGCCTCTGGTTAAAACTCTAATACATTTTTCCTCATGTGCTTTTATTTCTACTACATTTTATTTATTGAATATCTACAATGCACTAATGCTTACATTTATTATTCATATTATCTTTTAGTGGAACACATGAAATTTTAGGAAAGATAATATCCTCCATTTGGAGATTTATTTAATTCACATTAATTCATCACATCCTCAAATTGGTGTGAAAATGAATTGTTATACAGTTTTGTTTTCCTTATTACCATATAGGTTCTCCAGGTCTTAAAGGCGATCGTGGAGCACCTGGCTTTCCTGGACGTACAGGATACTCAGGACCACCAGGAAAGATGGGGAGAACAGGTATTACACTGTGTATTTTGTTACAGAATATACAAATAACACCATATGACAAACAGTGTTTTGTTCAAATCTTGGATAAAAAAATTGCCTATCATAATATTAATAGTAGGATTCTCAAAAGGTTTATTTTGTGATCTGAAACATTTTGAAACTGAGTTCTGTCACCTGAGGAAAGTTTCTAGACCCTAAAGGAAAATCATTTACAAAAACATGTAGGATTTATATACTTTACACAATCATAAGTCACCATGAATAATGGTATCTATCTTAGAACAAATAGAGTGGAAAGACTGGAAAAGAAAAACAAACAAGCAAAGTATAAATAACCCTTTAACCACAACTGGTCAAACCTTGCCAAGTTACAGTTGGAAAATACTGATAACCTTGAATCCTATCTTAGGCAAAATAAACTGCTATTACTTATTGGTGCTTAATAATCAACATTGGTCAGTATATTAACATATGTATACATTATGATAATATTTCCATTGATCATTCTAATAGTCAAAAATTAGATTGAATATTTTCCACAGCAATTTTAAAAGACAGAAATTCCCTAATTTCAAAGTAAATGATTACCAAGAGAATAGTATCCATATTATTGAGGTAATTTATAATCAATTTTATTTTTAGAGCAGTTTTAGATTGATAGAAAAATTGCACAGAAGGTGGAGAGTTCCCATGTACCACTCACCTGACACAGTTTCCTCTATTATTAACATCTTGCATTAGTGTAAAGCAATGAAAACAAATAATGATACATTATTATTCATGAAAACCCATTATTTACATTTGGGATTATTCTTTTGTTCTATGTTATATGGGCCTTGGCAATTACACATGTCATGTATCTATCATTGCAGTATAATACAGAATAATTTCACTTCCCTAAAGATCCCCTATGCTCCACTACCCCCACTCCCCAAAGCCCAAGGCAAACATGAATCATTTCACTCTTTCCAGAATTTCACATTGAATGACTGTATGGAATCACACAGTATTTTGTATCTTTGCACCAATTTCTTTCACCTAGAAATAAGTATTTAGGGTTTCTCTGTATCTTTTCATGGATTGATTGTTTATTTCTCTATATTATTCAATGATATTCCATTCTATGAATTTACTATAATTTATCTATTTACTTATTGAAGAACATCTTGGTTGCTTCCAAATTTTGACAATTACTAATAAAGATGCAATTAGCCTCCATGAGCATGTTTGTTTATGTAGACAAGAGTTTACCTAGTCCAAAAATGGTGGGGCAGGCTTATAATCCCAGCACTTGAGAGACTGTGACAAGAGGATTAACAGTAGCAGGCTAACCTGGGTGAGACCCTATCTCTAAAAAAAAACCAGAAAAAGAGTTTACCTAGGAGTGATTGGTAGATCACATGATAAACATACATTCAGCTTTGTAGGACACTGTTACCTTACTAAGTGACTCTTTTGCATTCCAACTAGCAATATATGCAGATTTCCTGGGCATCACATGCTTGCTGGCATTTGGCGTTGTCAGTGTTTTCGATTTTAGCAGTTGTAGTAAATATGTTGCATTATTGCTGATAATATCAGTGTATGTGAACTATATTGATGCCAATTAGCTTGGAGAAAAATCTGCTAGCCACCAATAAGCAACCTGTAATTAGTTTCCACTAGAGACTTGATTACCTGAAATGAGTGGTATATTTCTGAACCAACCACTTCTAAAGCACCTAGCTTTAATCAGGCACTTAGCAATATGGGAAGCATTTATTTAATTTGCCTGAAATTATCTATGTCACTCAGGGATTTCTCACTTTCCTACATAGGCAATTTGAGTTCAATAGACAAATATATTTAAAACTGTAAATTTGATACAATTGTAAAGACACTTATAAATCTCAAAACAGTTAAAACAATTCTGTGAAGTAAGGAAAAACATTTTATCTGTACTCTAAGTTTAATATAAAAATTGTGTAGTAGTTTATGATGTATTCCAAATAGTAATGGTCATTTAGTATCCCTGGCAAAAGCAAAGTAAGATTTTTGTTTTAGGCATTCAACTAACATGAAATGTTAAGGAAGTGAACACTGAGACATGGTTATTTCTATTCTCCAGGATCCAAGATGCTACTGTGTGAAAGACTTTAAAGTTTTATGCACAGTGTCTGTCTTTCCTAATTGTGAAATTAATGCTGAAATATGAAGTTAGCTGAGTATTATCTTCTCTGTAAGGAATTAGAACTGATCAGTTTCACCTTCTTTTAAACTCCTCAGATTATCACTATTTTAATTTCTTAGACTTTTCCTTTTGAACAATCTGAAAATCTGGCCCTATACTCCATAAAAAAGCATACCATTAAAAAAATAAAGCAAGTTTTGGGTACTTTGAGATAATAATAGTTTTTTACCAACTTAATAGTACCTGAATTGACTCAATCATAATTCATAAGTGAATTTAATGATATAAAATATAACCATATTGTACAAAGCTAGTTGAGAATTTGAAATTCTCTTTATAGTACTCTGATAAGAAATGTTTGGCACTTAATTAAATCTTCAAATTAAAAACTTAATTTTGATCAATTTATACTTTTTAAATGCTTCAGTTCTCATGCTACTCACTATGCTACATTTTTAAATGTTTGATAGAGGCCAGAAATCTTCTGTAAGATGTACATATAGACAAATATTTAAAACAAAGCCCAGAAGAAGACAAAATAAGCTATAGAAACCCAAAATAAATTAATATTAATTTTTAAAAATAAAATTTAAAATGATCATGCAAAAAAAGCGAAGTGATACGAAAAATTCCTTATCTTTCACTTACTGATACTATAGTCACAGACATCAGTGTCTAGTGAAGCTATGGCAGATGAAAAACAGAAATAATGCAAAAAAGTAGCTGCCATCTCTTATGGACAAGTGCCTTATGAACATTGTTAATTTTCTAAGCAACTCTACAGTGGAAGGTACTTTTCTTCATTTTGTAGAAGAGTAAACTTTAGCTCAAAAATGTTTAAACTTTACTCAGTCACATGCCTAGTAAGTGGAAGAGAAGAATCATTCAAGACAAAAGCTTTAAACTCATTAGCATAATTCCAAAGGCTGTCATTTATAAACTGCATACTCTCATGTAGTTTGGATGGAAAGACAGAGATGCTTGATTTTGTAGGCAAAATCAAAAACATGAGCAATGAATTTGACTTTGAAAGATCACTAAAATCACACCTACATTTGTGCTAAGAAGATAATTATTTGCAAGATAAATATCTGATGCCTGTTAGAGGATGAAGTAATAATCAAGAGTGGCACCACTCCCACAGATGAAATTGACAGTATTAAAATTGCTTGTTGGGGCTGGGTGTGGTGATGCAGGCCTATAATCCCATTACTTAGGAGGCTGAGTCAGGAGGATCATTAGATCAAAGCCAGCTTGTGCAACATAGCAAGATCCTTTTTCAAAAAACCAAACAAAATAAAATTTCTTGCTGGTGCTAAAGAAGTATCTCCTGGGTACTTCCTTTAAAAAACTAAACTATGGCTGAAGTAGCAATCCTTAGCAAGAGAGAGGTCCAGCAATACTTCCACATTTATTTAGCCCTGATCCTCATATAGGATATTTGTACCACATGCATCTGAAAATAGAAGAGACGTTTAAAGCCCAAAGAGACCAGCCTAGAGGTTTGAATTCTCCATGAATCTTTTTATCATCTTCAAGGAATGAGGTCATAGGAATCACAACAATCCCAGAAATTCATTCACAGCCCAGTCTTTGAGATGCCTTGCCCTAAAGGAATGTACAATGAAACAGATAAATTACAAATTGTAATCAGAATAAAAGAACAGGTTTAGATGAAATGGAAAAGTATTGACCTTCCTGAGGTGGGAGGAAATCAGTCAGAGGAAGAGGAAAAAGTGGGACAAATAAGCACAAAACAAACTACTTACCCTTCGGCTTTGCCTGTTGTATGTTAATGGGACATTATAATGCCCTTGTAAATAATTTGAGAAAGTATAATATCACATTCATAATCGTGTTTTGATTGTGATAACCATCATTATTAATGTGAACATTACTACTGCATTTCAATAACTGAAGGTTTCCATAGATTGATATTTTGTGAAGTCTTAGCTCCATTTAAAGCAAGGTTGTAGGTATATATGCATATACAAAGCCGTGGGTTCAATCTCTAGAAGAGAGAGGGAGAGAAAGACAGAGACATACAGAGGGCTAGAAGAAGAGAGAGAAGGAAGGGAAGGAGAAAGGAAAAATGGGAGGAAAGGGATGGAGAGAAAGGGGAAGAAGGAAGGAAGGGAAAGAAGGAAGGATTGTGAATTGCATTGACATCATTTTTGCTGGGTTTTCAAGGTGCTCCTGGACAAAAAGGCCAAAAGGGAGAAAGGGGGAGTGGAAGCACATTAGGTAAGTTTGTAGTTTCTAGTCTCCTTTGTGCATTTTTGTAATAAATAAGATTGTGATATTAGTGGTTTGAACCTGAGAAAAATGTCAAGAAATTCCATATTGATCCATAGAGAGTGTGTGGAAGCCGGCCAGTTTTCTACAAATGAAACATGCTAATTGTAGTAAAACAAATAGACTAAATTATACAACTCTTTCAATCTCACTGCTCATTTGTATTCTGTTTTCTGTGATGAGTACTATTTTCTAAAAGTTCCACACAGAAAATTCTTCAATTTTCAAGTCAATTTCTATCCACCAAAGGAAAATCAAGTTTATGAATGAAAACAGTTATAGCCTACTTACTTACTAAGTGAGCTAACCAAAACCTAATACATAGGAATTTGGACAACCTAAGAACCTTGACAGATCAACTCTCTGATGGCCAGGATGTTTTTGGGTTTTTTTTGTTTTGTTTTGTTTTATTTTACTAAAAACTTGAAATGGTCCTATTTTATATCTTAGACTTTCAAACCTGCAACAGAATAGATTTCACAATAGGGACCTTTGCCCATGGAATGCAGACCTCATGCTGTAATGTAGAGTCTATACATTGGACCTTAAAATAAAATATGACAAAGCATCATCAATTTGCCATGCAATAGTTAATCTTCATGTGCCCAGACCAAGCATTAGTGTCCATTTTTTTAAAGATGGTCCCGCTTGCCTGCTGTTTACTTTTTTTTTATTTTTGTAATGAAACTGAGGTTTTATTATTTTTGTAATGAAACTGGGGTTTGAACTCAGGGCTTTGTGCTTGCAAAGCAGGGGCTTACCACTTGAGCCACATTTACAGTCCTGCTGCATACTTTTTATTTCCTTTATTCTTTTCCTTTCACTCCACTTAATTTCAGTTGAGTTCCTCACATCTCACCTTAGTTTTACTTGTATCTTTATCTATCTCTACCTTTACTCTTTATCTTTTTTCTTTATCTCCTTTCCCTGAAGCTTTCTCTGAGCTTCTAAACATTGACTGTAGTTGAGTCTGGCAAGTAAAGAATTTATTTTTTTTTTTAGTTTGAAAACTGAACAGCCACATACTTTCAATTACCTGAGGTTATCATATGCTTGGAACATTTTTTCAGCTATGTTTAGAAATGTCAGTTATGGATTTTTCATGGCTATTTTGGAGTTTATGTGCATCCTTTCTCTGAGAAAGTAGTAAGAGCTATTTATGGGTATATGTGTATGTAGCCTCTGGATTCTTCTCCATGCCTACTTCAAAAAGAGTATATAAACCAACTCCATGTTTCCATCAGTGAGAAAGACACATATACATGCACATCTAACATAATAGCCTCTGCATTTCAGGTTAGGTTAGCATGTCACTCACCTGTCCCTGTCATTACATATTGTCTACCTCTTTTCTGTCAGTGACTACCCATTATTTCAACATACAGCTATACTGTAATTATCATTATACAACCATTCAGTCCCATAGTCTTGAACACTTAGTTTTTTTTGTTTGCTTTGGTTTGGCTTTAATAAACAATGCTATATAAAACACTCTCATACATGATCATATGAGAATATTTCTCAGTAGAGTAGAATCAATGGCTCACAGGTAATATGCATTTTATAATTGAATGATTCTTGCAAATGGCTCCAAAAAGGCTGAAGTGACTGATTCACCATCTTTAATTCTGGTATGTAAAAAGTTATTTAATCATTTTAATATATATTTTATGATTTGGATATGAATTTAATATAATAAAAATAAAGTTGATTTCCTCTTTTATGTAGACAGATTATGACAAATTCTTTGATGTGCCAAAATCTCAATTTTAAGTTGTAATCATTGATTTAAAAAATATAATACCAGTATTTCTTAGCTTTCTTTCACTAAAAATAATTATTTTACTAGGAGTAAAACTGGAAAAAATAAGTCCTGTTTGAGGACTAGTACAACTTCCCATTCCTATTAGGGTAAGGCACTTTTAAGATCAAGTGGGTTGGGCAGGACATCCAGTGCTACCATCTCATTAAAAAGCCTTTCACCTCTGGACAGGTCATCAATAGAACTGACTTCCAAGATCCCTTTTCGACTCCTTCAAATGACCTTGGTTCCTGTGGCTTCTACATGGCTTCCTCTCCTGATCCTTGGTGCTGTTTGGGTCTCTGCTATTATGTTCATACCATTCCCCACTCCCCCTACCCTCACCTCTATCCTCTAGTACCCTAGGCCCCTTGTGCTGACTGGTGGGATGCTACAGTCCATACTCAGGTTCCAGGGCAGCTGCCCACTGCTGTCCATTCACCAACCTGGCTGAATCTATTTCAACCCATTGGGTTCTAGGAGAAATTTCATGTATACTGATTATATATGTATTTTTAAAATTATTTTGAACAGGGATAGGGATGACACAGAAAATCCATCCATCCATTCATTCATTCATTTAGCATATATTCACTATGTACCTCCTGGAGTTAGACATAACAGTGAGTAAGATAGATATTGTCTCTGTCCTGACAGAGACAACTGTTCCTGAGAGAAACACACAAATAAACAGGCATTTATAGCATATAGAACTATACTGGAGAACAGGGCTGTATAGGTGTTCAAGGCAATATTTTTTAATTCCTTCAAATACCAAAATTAGATTTATTTTGATTTTCTTTGCTTACCTCCCTGTTATCTTAGATAACTTACTCAACACATTTGAACCAAACCCAAAATGTGTTTTCTTAAATTACTTGTTCATTTCAAACAGAAACACCTTTATCATGAAAAAATTGTGCTGATAATGTTTTATTCCAGAAAAACACTTTGCATTTTATGTTTTAAATTGAGATCCTAGAGAAGAAGAAATATTCCAGTGAAATTGAAAATATTTTGCATAGGTAAAGAAAGGGAAGGAAATTTTTTAAAAATTGGGAAAAGTAAGAAAAGGCAGACCAAAAAAAAAATGGATTAGGAAAGATACGGGATTCCAAGTTATTTTTAAGTGCTTCCCTCTGGATTAACACTACATATTCACAAGTCTCCTTTCCTTTAAGTTTTAACACATAGTCCCAAGGTTCCCAGCATCAAATGCTAGCAAAATTCTAAGTTGTACTTCTCCATATTCATCCCCTACCCTGCCAAAAGGTTGTGTCAACACCTACCTCACAGGGTTGTTGTGAGGACCAGATGAGATGGTTTGTGTGTATGACGATGGTCTGTAAAATCATAAACTGCTTTAAAGTCATAAGGTGTGTTTCACAGTGGTCTCTCTGAACTGAAACTTCTGTTTCTTACTGACAAAATGCAGACATTTTAAATCTACCAAAAGAATAGGAGAGAAAGCAGAATGAAAATGCAAGGAGCCAAATAAGTACCAGGGAGGAAAAAAAAGAGGCTAGAGAATAAGATTTTTATGTTAGAAAGAGCAACACAAGTGTGACCAGATCACAAATCAATGAATAACTTAACAGATTGCAAATAAAAGACCAAAAGCTGTCTTCAGAGGTGAAAACAAAATGTCAGACTAATTAAACAAGAACCTGGGTTCTGCAGAACAATGCCTAAGCCCAAGACACTTCTATTGAGGTAGTTCCAAGAAAGGTTGTTACAGAATAGGTTTGTCTATGGCACTTAGCTCTATGCCTGCATGACACTACAATTCCCAGAGGAAAAAAGGAAGGAATAACCAGTGGTCCAAGTAGTCCTCAGCATTAGAAATCTAGCAACATTGAACAGATAGTTAGTGCAAACATCTAGAGGTAAATTGCATCTTTGTCCATGGTTGTATTTGTTGTAACTTCCTATCCCACTCTGCACTGAAGGTGGAGTATATAGAGTAGACTCTTGTACCAGCAGGCCTCCCCTTGGTGTGGACCACACCAAGGGTGTGGCCCTGATCCCAGAGGTCCTAAAAAATAATTCCAAGGGATTCGGTTCTCAAGTCATCTCACATTCCAAATGGAAGATAGATTGTTAAGTGTGAAATACTAAACTGAGCTTTCTGAATTATGGCAGAAAGACTTTGCTTCTCTGTTTACATAAAAATAGATGCCAAATACCCAGTTAGAATGCATAAATTATACCAACTTTAATAATGTATAATGAAAAGAAATCTGCTTCAAATTCTGATGCTAGTCACAATGAATTTTTGCTATGTTCTTTTTCTAAATGGGAATCATATGTGCTTTAGTTAAGAAAAAGAATTCCTACCCTACAATTAAATACTTTGTGAGGATCTGTCTTAAATAGTCCCATTATTTATATGTGGTCTGTTTGTATATTTTACTGTGCTTTGCTCATATCCAGTGAGACTTCAAGTAGAATGTGAATTTTGAGTTTTTTATTTTGAAATTCATTCAGTGATATAAAAAATCTTTTTGTTTTTGGTTTGATTTATATTGAGGTCTCAGCTTAATCTTAAATGATTTCTGGTCTTTCCCAAAGTTGACCAAGGTAAAGCCTTCTCTGATCACTAAATAATTATGACAATGAACATTTAGAGGACATTTGCTGTATGCTAGGCAGTTTTGATACATTGTCATATCTAACATTCAGAAAATACATTAGAGTTAGAACTATTAATAACACCATTTAAGGTACTAGAATTCAAGGCTTGCTGCAAATAAGAAGAAGAGTAGAAACTCAAAGCCATATCTACCAGTCTCCAAAATCCCTATGACTTCATTTCATACTCCCATACTAGCTTTAAGTACTATGTATGTGTGTGTATATACACATACATATGTATTTATACATATATATAACAGTATTTAATGTGTAAAGAAAAAAATGAGACTTCTAATGAGCAGTCTGGTTTTCTAGAATGAGCCCAATTCTTAGAAGACACTAAAGAAATAAGAATTCTTACATTAGGCCAAATTCCAAAAAAAAAAATTCTCAACTCATTTTTATTTGTTTATGCTTCCACCTTCATATAACTACTCCAGGCATTGCCTGTAGTCTCTTCCCCATGTATATTACTCAGAAACATAGTCTTCCTAGAATGCTCTCAAAGCTTTCATTATCACTAATGAGAGTTACTTATATGCACCTCGGGAAGAGCTACCTGTTAATATTCTATCTTTATTTCAGTAACTAGCTTAGTTTTAACATTTTTCAGTATCATTTGGCTGATTTTATATGTCTCTTTTTGAAATCTACAATATACTTTTCTCAGTAGCATTAGTTATGAGCTAGCAGAACACAGTATAACTGAGCAGTGATGGCTGGAGGTAAATTATACAAAGACTGTTCATTCTTAACAGTTATGTGGTTTAAAGTTTTATGTGATTCCAGAAATTGTTGCTAAAAACATACAGCATTCTATTAGTACAACACATATGCTCTTTAATAGTGTGATAACTGATATATCTTGTAAATTGAAATAGAAATTTAAATCAGTAATGGATCAAGTAGTCAGCACTTGTCGTAGGATCCCAAATGACTCTTGCAGCCTGACCCACCAAAGCCAATTAGAAGGGAAAAAATCAATACAACCCATCTAGGTCTTTTGAACCAGCAAATTTGAAATTCATCCAGTGTGTGCTGGAATGCAGATCGAGAAGAAAGACTGACATGCTGCTTCCCATCCCTCCACAACTTCCAAAGAGCCAAGTAACTTTCCTTGCTACTGGCTTTCTATCCTACAGTAAGAAACTTAGCCTTGCATAAGCTCAGATCACTTATGTGGTTCAAATTAAAACATCTTTCAAGTAGAGACTCTCAGTCCATTATTCAATCCCCTCACCTTGTCTTCTCTGGAGGAGTGTTCTGCCCTAGACTGAAGTGTCCATGAAATCCTCCTCATTATGGCTAAACCCATGGGCTCTTACTTTTCCCTGAGGTACTAAAGGTATTCCCAGTTCCTGCTTCCCTAAATTCTTATACAGTAACTGATAGACTTCAAAGTAAAATACCCTAATCCCAGGCATTCTAGGGAGCTATTTAAAGGATTCTAATGTGAATTAGTGAGCAAAGTGACCCTTCTTCCTAATGATATTGTGTAAGTCTGAAGTTTTCACTGCCTAGAAATGCTGGCAGGTAAATCCCTGAATAAAAATATTCAGTTGTTATGCACAACATTTTCACAAAAACTCCACCTAGCTTGCATCATAGTTCATTTGTACCCTGTAAAGTGATTTTCTGTTCTATTACAAAATATTTACCACTACAAATTCTCTCCTTTTGTATTCTCAGTCCCGATACCCACAATAACACCCATACTTACAAATACAATTTCTGTATCAAAGAACATGTAACATTTTAATCAGAGAATAATAAAGTTAGATAAATTATTATTAATGTATTGAGTTATCTAATATGTCCTTAATAAATCTTAATGAATACTTTTTCAAGTTTTAAGTAAGAATTCTTTTCAGATTTTTTTTCCTTTTGTTGTTCTGTTGTAGATCAAGCCTAGGGTCTTGTGTGTACTAGGTAAGTGCTATACCACTGAGCTACATTTCCCAGCCCTTACATGAAAAAAACAGGATTCTGTTTTTTTGTTGGTTTGTTTTGGTTTTTTGAGACAGGATCTCACTGTGTAGTCTAGGCTGGCCTCAAACTCATGATGTACTTGCCTCAGCTAAGTATTGGGATTAGGATCAAGGACCTCCATGCCCAGCTGAAAAGCAATTATTTTTGGGAAAGAGGTTTCAATGTGTTTAAATCACAACCTAGCATATATGGCACCTAAATTCCCATCTATAAAGTAAGGATAAAGCTTGCATTTTCAAGTTTATTACCACTTGAGGCTCTTCTCTTTGTCCTCCTACTACAAACATTTGAAAATAGCGAACAGTAAAAAAGGAAAATGTAAGAATAGGACTGGGGATGCAACTCTAGTGGTAGCATGCGTGCTTAAGAAGGCCTTGAGTTCAATCCCTGGTACTGCAAAAAACAAACAAACAAACAAAAAACCTGTGTGCACTGTGTGCACCTGTAAAGCACTTTAGATACTATCCCTTCTTCACTTAATCCTCATAAGGAACCTATCACTCTGTTGCTTCCTGTGAGGATTTAGAGGGACTAGTAACTACTGTAAAATCACATAACGGTATATGTGTGGTAGGTCTGCAGTTTGAATCTTGGTTTATCTGACTTTAAATTCTATCACTTAAAGACATTATAGTGCATCTTACCCTAACTCTCCCCTTCAAAGCTCTTCACAATTATATCTGTGAGCTAAACTAATCACAACAGCCTTATAAGATCATTCTAAAAGTTCTCATAATGAGTGAAGAAATTAGAATGCAAACAGGCAAAGCAGTAAGTTCACAGTCATAAAGCAAGTTTGTAGCACAGCTGGGACTAGAGCCAGGTCTCCTGGTCTCCATTCTAGAAAAGCATCCTGCTTCATGATCATGGACCAACACCTGCTCTGATAGTGAGAACTGGGATCATCCTGAAACAACCATTTAGTACTTCTGCCAAAGAGGCCACACATTGAGCAACACCATTTGCTGGTATTTTTCTCTGCTGGTTCCGTATTTCCCAAACAAAATATGCCAGTCTGTATTGTTTTTCCTACTCTAAATAGTTGCAACTTTGATTACAACAATGGTCAAGCAAGTTGAATCAATCCTTTTCTGGAGAAGGAAAACAGCTTCTTTGTTGAATTTTTGAGGTTTCGAGTAGTCTGTCCCTAAATAGTTCTGCAGAGGCACAGCTGTTAGACATGAATTCTGGCCACTCCTGTTGGGTGCAGATGTAATGAAGACCAAACACACTATTGTCTTCTACCATTTCCATTAAGTCAGTCTGATTACAGCTTTCAGAGACCCGAACACTTGTAAGCACACAAAATATCATACACAATGCCTAAAGGAGTGAATATTGTCTTTCAATTGCTCCTAACTCTAGTTCAAGGTACAAACACTTAGTTATTTTTGAAAGTTATTTTCTTTTCATAAAAAGAGAATTCTGTACCAGCTTGTCAGCACTGCCAATAAATGGATTGACTAAATTTTAATGGCACAGAATTGGGACATTTTTCCCTCAAGTGCTACATTTCAAATTCCTTATAGCCTATGACATCATGGGCTCCAATAATAACTTTCAGAACAAAATATAATTAATTCTATTATTACTGCTTACATAGTGCTTTACAATTTAAAATACATTTTTCACATATTATCACATTTGAAACCTTGATTCTAGGAGATGGTCATTAGTATATTTATTTTATAAATGAGCAAATAGGGGCTGAAAGAGGTTAGATTACTTTACCAGTCTCAGCTTGTAGTCAGAGACATAAAGACTTTTACAAAATCTTCCTGAAACCTACATTTTCAGAAATCAGAAAGTATGATAGCTTAAATTTTGCTATTTTGTGATGAAAGTTTTCTAAATGAGCTTTGTTCAGATTCTTAATTGATGGTGTGATTATTTTGTGTCCTAGGGTTCTAATTGAGGAATAGAAATTTAAATAACATACAAATAGATAAATTAAATTCTCTTTTATAAAATTTTGAAAGTCCTCCTTCTAAGTACCTCTAGAAATTAAGACACACTTAGAAATGAAACACTAAACAATGACAACATTGCTCTAAAATTAATGAAAATTTCCCAGTAAATGAACACTATCCCTCAAACGTAACAGTGTATTTCTTAAAATACAGATGTTTTACTTAATTGACAGTTTTAAATACAAAGTTCTTACTTCATTTTAAATATTTACTTACTACTGCTTTTAGTAAAATTATTTAAAAGTCCCTATTATTCAGGTTTTAAAATTGATAAATTAAATATAAAAATAAAAACCATATTTCTCGTTATTATATATTATTATATTGTTTAGTACAATTTATTTTGAAGCATAATTTCTCAATCTTTATTGTAGTTGTTCAGTAGTTGAACTATGGGTATTTGATATTATCATGGTGGACCTTGCTAACAAATTCATTTCCAGCATAACCAAAATATCTACTACCCAGCTATTCTGTAGTCTCATCTAAAGACTATTCAAAGAAAGTTGTTTGAGTACCAATACCATGTTCTAACTCCATTGCTTCCTGCCCTCTGCAATATCTTCATGAAAATACAGAAAAATTATATTCTTCTTACTCAAATCTCTGCCACATTCAAAGTCTTGGGTTTAATGCTATTTATTTTAAAATATCATGTTCACCTAAAACTTCAGAATGTAACCTTATTTAGAAGGAGGATTTTGTAGATATAATTAAGCAAAGTCAGTTCATACTGGATTAAGGTGGGCTCTAATCAAATGAGAGCATGTGTTTAAGAAGAGAAGGACTCTCCCAGAGAAAAGAAGAAGACCTAAAATGGTAGTAGGGATTGGAGTGATGTAACTATAAGCCAAGGATTGCTGGGAGCCACCAGAAGATAGAAAGAGTCCCAAAGAGAGATGGCCCTCTTAGCTCATTGATTTCAGAATTCTGGCCTCCAAAATCTTGAAAGAATAAATTTCTCTATTAAACCATACAATAATCATATGTTATGGTAGTATCACTGTCTTAGCCCAATGTCAACATTCAAAAGTCAAAGTTCAGTTTCTACTTAATGTGCCTTTACATCATGATAAAGTCCAAAGATCATTAAGTCAAACCACTGTAAGTTGTGGACCATCTGTAATTGAAGTGAAACAGTTACTCCTTCTTTATAACTTCATTCTTTACTTCTACTCAATAATGGTGATGGTCATACCCAGAGATTTCTCCAGAATTCACATCCTCCCTGACTTGTTTTTTCAAATTAGAATTTTATGTGTCTGAGATTAGTAAATTCATAATATCTTTTTAAAGAAAGACTTGTATATAAAGCACTTTCATAATTTATTTAGGTTGATATATGGCTCCATTAACATTGCTGTGAACAATTTATGTCTTTGAGTAAAGTATATTTCAAGAACAAAAGAAGAAAGAGTATTTAAAACAAATATCTACTAACTAATAACATTCATACCACTTGGGTTTTTAAGATGTTGACATTTACTAGACTGGGTATACTATTTATTTTTTAAAGAAATACAGTGTCATAAATTCTGTCAATTTCCCATTACACCCACTTCTCTGACTTGTTGGGGTAAACCTTTATCCTGGAGTTCATGTGTTTCCTTTCATTTGTGTTTTTAATGCATTTAACACATATGTATATATATGTAAACAATAAATGATATTGTTTTGTGTGGTGTTTGACACAAATGACCATATACTGTATTTCTCACTCTAAGCTTGTTCTTTTTCCTCAGTTTTGTGAATTTCTGTATTATCAGAGTTATAGTCTCTTTACAAAATAAAGAAAATCATGACTATCCAGTCTAAATTTTAATTAAATTAACTAAAGCTTTAAAAATAGTATCATTACAGAAAGTGGGGAAAAGATTATATATTAAATTTCTCTTCCATATGCAATAATAATGTCAATATGCCTGGAAGTTTCAATCCTGTTATATAGCAAAATGTTTTTAATAACTACAATCAACATTCTAATCTCAATATATTCAGTTAATTCTATCTTTTCCTACTATTTTCTATGTGCTTATTTTGACATTTTTGCATAATGCTTCTAAAACATCAAATGTATATACAAACATATACCATAATTAATTTAACTATTCCTCTATTCTTAGATATTTAATATATTCCTGTTTACTCCATCCTTAAAAGTATACCTTAACAGACAAAACAAAAATAACCATAATTGTTAATTTTTATTACATTTTGAATTATCTCTTCAGAGTAGGTTATAAAGCTATTTATTCATTTGTAAATTGTCTTTTTATTACTTATTTTTCTTTTTGTGTTTTGTGGTCATAGAAATGTGACTACATAGAAATATGAGTGAATTATCTGTGTCATAACTATTTTATACACATTTCAATTTTATATGCAGATTTTAGAAAGTGTAAAGAATTCACGAGAAGTATAACGCCCTCAAGAATAGGAAATAAAAATACTGAGATTTCCTTTAGAATGTTAAACTATAGAATGAGCATACAGTGAATCAGAGCAGAGATACATCAAAACGCTTAACCTGATTGAATGTATATAGAGCTGGAGCAGGACCATTCCCAGAGGCAAAAATCTCACTATTCCTTATTATAAATTAATAAATTAATTAAACTAATAATTCACTGGTTGTGATTTGATTTCCCATGCAGTTTGGCTTTGGGGAAGCAAGGTCCTTGTTGAACTGATTCAAATATTCCAGTTTTTTAGGCAATTATGTTTCTCATTGTAAATTGAATTGTCATTTAATCCCAAGATTCTGCTTAAGTAATAGACTCTCTCTCTGAACTGACAAAAATCAGGTTTTGGAATGTTTAAGGCTTCTGATAAGACCCACCCACCAAGTCCTCCCAACTTGGCAGCTTCTCAGTAGTCAGTCATGTAGGTTTTTAGCAGAAGAAGACTCAAATCTATGCTAATTAAGTCAATTTTTCCTTCAGGATTTCCCTTACTATTTCTACATGTTGAAATTCTTTCCTCTAGAGACTTGAAAAATATTAAAGTCTATTCTAGTGTTTAGTTTTTTAAACATATGTTAATCCAATGTACTCATGTATGGAGTCCTTATGTCAAGATGAGCTCACCATTCACTTATTCATACTGCGATTTTTCATCAAGTAACTGCTAAGCAACAACCTGCATTCTTTTGTGTGCTGAAAGATAGCCATACAGATCTTAATCTAGTAGGGAAAATAAACATAGTTATTAGTAAACAAGTTTACAGGGCTTTCATACAGGACAGTAGTTCTACAGGAGCCTGGAAAAGGTAATCTATACATACCTAGGTGGGGAAATAAGAAGGAAGGACAGAGAAGAAGAAGGAAGAACTTCAGATAGAGACTAAAGTCCCAGAAGTAAAGAATATTAAGACTTATCTGGACAATGTGAATAGTTACATAACTTCCATAAAAGGATGAAGGAATGAAGGAATGGAGAATTTCTTAAGGGTTGAATTGGAGAGGTAGACAGATTAATCATTACCTTATTTATTCTAGGAGCCATTTGGTAGAAGTATCTCTACTGAAATCCTGTATCATTCTAGACTATTATAATTATAACTATACTAAGAGGTACAAACTATTTCTATAATGATCCAAAGGCATATATTTGCTTTTCATGCTGTAAGGTCTCTGTCACACTATTCACCTCTGCTGGTATAGTCTGAAAGCAGCCATAGACAATGTATAAACAAATAAGTGTGGATGACTGCCAATAAAAAAAAACTTGACTTCCAAACAGGCAGCAGGCTACAGTTGGCTCCAGCTTATAATTTTTCACTACTGTCTAGAAAAGTCCCTCCAAAATAGTAGAAAATCATGCTTGGAAGTAATACAGACTAATTAACCTCTTACCTGGAAACACAGGGCAGATCTTAACTATCTGCAAAAGCTCATCATGGTTGGTTAATAACTCCTCTTTAAGAAGGAAAAGTATTAAATGAACTTTTTGAAACATATATATACAGATGCGTTTAAAGATGATTAATAACATAGATAATGTAGACATTCCATTGATTTCAACACAAAAATAGAAGCCTCAAAATGTTTCAAACTTGCAAAATGGAAACTTTATATTTGTATAAAATTTTTAAAATGTATTGTTTCTTCTAAATTTCATAATAATCTCATGAAACTTGAAGGAAAGATATGTATTTTTGTCAAATAATCCCAAAACCCAGGTAAGTGCCCAACACAGAGAACTGTGTTTAGATACATTGAACAGCAGATATTATTTCTCCTTTTAACAGTTGAAAAATTTTGTCCAACAGTCATTAAATAGTTTACCTATGGTTCATTAGTAGTGTTAGTACTAAAATCCTCATTTTCTGACTTCTGAACTTTTATAATTTTAGACTGTGCAGTCACCAATATGAAAAATTGTGTAGGAGTAAACAATTCTGTAAATGCAGCAAGATTATTAAGATATCTTTTATAGGATGAACTTAAGGATTTTGTCTGCTCATAACTCTTTCTACAACAAGGAAATGCCTCACTACCCTCATTCCAGAAGTGCCATGTTCATGCATGTGACCTTGTCTATTGGTACAAGCTGTTAGCCAAAGATGGGCATCTGGCCCAAACTCTGCCATAGGAAGACTTGCCTGGATATTATAGAAATGTCACTAAGAAAGAGAATGCAAAACAGAAAACTAGGGGCTATAAGAAATGTTCCATCATGCAAACTGGTGGGCAAGACTATCTACCCTGCAACATGAAAGAATGAAGCAACCTGCAGAGAGAAACCTGGATAAAAGTTGGAGTGTTCTGAGCAGATTTGTCTTGGTTTAGCCCTTACAGATACATAACTCTAATTATATTCCTGGGTTCCATAAGACATTCTATGATCTTTATTTTTTTTCTTTCTTTTATTTTATCATTTTTACATTTACTTATATGTGTATACATTGTTTGGTCCACCTCTCTCCAACCCCCCCCCACCCCACCCCAGCTTCAGGGCAGAACCTGTTCTGTCCTCTTGCTCTCTGATTTTGTTGAAGAGAAAACATAACAGATAATAAGAAAGACATAGCGTCTTGCTAGTTTGAGGTAAAGATAGCTGTACAGAGAGATTCCTAGCATTGCTTCCATGCACTTGTGTATTGCAACTCACATTGGTTCATCTCTACCAGACCTCTTCACTACTTCCCGGTTCCCATAGTGGACTCTGCCAGTTTAAGATTCACTCCTCTACAGTGAGCATATCAACCACATTCAAGTTTTAAGTTTCCTTCCCTTTCACTATTCCTCCCATGCATGTTCTCCTCTTAGTGTGTGACCCATGTCACATTAAACATGTCATTTTAACAGTTTTATTGAAGTGTAAGTAATATACAAAAATTATTTAATGTATACAATCTGATGAGTGTGGACATTATATTCATGCATGGTATTATCACCATAATCATGTAATAAACATGACCATCACTCCATAAAAAATATATTTGGCCCTAAGAATTAAAATAGGGGCACTTACCTTTTCAGAATTTCATAATCATAGGTAGGCTAAGAGAAATCTCCAATCATTCTCTTTACAATAATGAGACCCAAGAATTATATATGCCTCAGTAGTTGTTTCTGATATAACATGCCTCCTCTATTAAGTATATAATGTGATCCTCTAGCTAATGTTTTCAAAGTGTGGTCCCTGGACCAGCAGCATTAGTATCACTGGAAACATGTTAAAAGTGAAAATTATCAGGCCCCACCCAGGACCTACTAAATCACAAACTGGTTGTTAGGCCAGCAACTTGTGCCCCTGCATACTAACGTTTGAGAAAAGCTGCTCTACAACAAGCTAGGCTCATTAATGACATTTTGAGGGGAAATAAGAGGTACAGAATGCACGATGACAATGTTTACATACAGTTATTTGAGCAATAAGACAACCAGGCTGGCATAATCACATGTCTGAATGTGCCTGTGTTTTTTTCCCTACACTAAATGGATATATTGGAGATATTTGATTTATGTAAAAATAAACACTTGGGCATGCGACACTAGTTAATACAATGTGACTTTAATACTGAAAACTTTTCACTATGTTTTCTTAGACTGTTCTTTCTCATTTTCTTAGGCACTTACAGTGAATGATTGGGTCACCCAGGTATTTTATTCAGTAATTGAAAGTTTGAGTATTGTAGTAGGAAATTATTTCTTTTAAAATATGTTTTAAACTTATGCTTATTGAGTGAGGAATGGCTTGTGTACTTTGACATGATTACATTAATTCAATATTTAGCACTGAATTATGTTTTAGAAGAATCAAGAAAATAAGTATAATAATATGTATTAACATATCACCTTTTTATGTTTCTAAGTGGCTCAGATAGCTTTGTCATAGGAAGTTATCAATTTCAACAAAATTTATTCAAATTTGGGGGAAATGTTAATTGAATATTTCTTCAATTAATTGAAGTCTGAGAAACCATACACTAAAACTCCATTTTTCACATTACAGAGCTATTTATGTTGTGATAATTACTTTTGCTTTTTAATAATATAGTGTTCCTTGGACTTTTATTTGAAAAGATATATTTAAGTAGGCTGTATTTATTCATTATCTTTTGTGGTTATTAGGGAATGTTACCATTTTCGCTTAGTACTAAATAATGTTCTAAAAATATTTTCTCTCTGCCTTTCATTCTATTCTTCACTTAGATGATTTTTATAAACAAACACTCACTTGAAGTATATAGACTGTTTAAACAAATCTGTTACTACAAGAAATTTTTTCTAATATTTTTTCTTTTTTATATTAGCATACATTAATTATACAAAGAAATTTCATTGTGAAATTTCCACACATACATAAAATGGATTTGATAAACTTCTCTTCCATTACTCTTCCTTATCTCCCCTCTCCCTTTTATAACACTTAATTGTATACTTTTATTTATTTGTCTTTAAGTTCAAAATTTACATGTTGCTTTTTACAATCTAGGAAGAATCATTTTATATTTACACAAATCTCTCTGTAGCTTGGTCAAGATTTTATAAAAGTTTATCATACGTATATAACAATACTCATTGATGAAACATTACAAAACAAAATTACCTTTATTATTGTAAGCATAGGGTACTTTGTCTTAAAGTTTACTGCTTCAAGCATTTCTCAAAATAAACAGGACATTTCTGACTTTTTTATCTCAATAATTTTTTTTCCAAAATAAACACACAATCCTTTGGGAAATAAATTCAGGGGCTTCATAATGAAGCAATCTCCTAGCTATTTCTAAATGACATTTGTCAGTATAGTTACCTTGTTTTTCTTAGCAATAGCTATGACGTTTGGTGATCAATTTTTGTTGCTTATCATATTATACAATATGTACTCTTTGACTTCTAATATCGTTTAGAGTCACTGCATTGTGTGTTCAAGTTTGTGTGTAAATGTGCCAGAAAAATAATCACTTTGTGATGAATTTTTTTAAATAGTATTTAAAAATCTATACAACTTTAATAAGCTTGTAATTATTGAAATTTAAACTCATTGGAACATAATCTTTCAAGTGTTATACATGTATAAATATTAAAATAGGTTTTTGCTCTTTGGCTTTTACAAATGCAATGCTTGCAGTTAAACTCTTTACCAACAGGTGGTGGTAGAATGTTTAATATATATTCCTAAGGTCTAATTTATTGAAAAAAAGGCTGTTAAAATATGCTTTTTTAAAAAGAAAAAGTTACCTGGGTTTGATCCTCAGCACCACAAAAATATGAAAAAATTATGAAACAATATGCATATGATTAATCCTTGCTCTTTATTTATGTATTCATTTATTCATTTTACAGCTTCCAAGAACACCGTTCGATTGGTTGGCGGTAGCGAACCCCACGAGGGTAGAGTGGAGATTTTCCACGATGGCCAGTGGGGTACAGTTTGTGACGATCACTGGGAAATGCACGTTGGACGAGTTGTCTGCCGGAGTTTGGGATACCAAGGTGTTCAAAGTGTGCACAAGAGAGCTCATTTTGGAGAAGGTAATCTTACGAAAATCTTTTTTGTTTTTTTTTTCTTTTAAAAAAATGTAGGTCTTCTATAGCTAGATGGACCCAAGTAGGAACAGAAGCATATAGCATGGGAGAAAAGAATTCTATATAGGATTTTTTAAATGGCCTTTCCTAGAAAGTCGAAATAAAATGAAAGGGATGGTATAAATAAAAGACATATGTTCCTTGACAGCTCATAATATTTAAATTTCATTTAGACTCAGTTTGAAGAAGGATAGACAGATGAAGTAACAGGGAAATTAAAAATTATATTAAAAACAAGTGCCACACTCAGGAATTTAGGCAGAACCAAGAAGTAAAAACTGAAAAATCAAAGCAACAAGATCTCCTCCCATTACCTTCTTCTCTTAGATGTTAAAATCATAGGGAGAATTACAGGAGGTATCTGTATCTGCCTTCTCCTTTTAGATACGAAGAAGGTAATTAAGATACTAAGAAGTGCAAACACTTTAAATAGATATAAAGACAGAAAATTAGGGGGCATGTATTGCAAACGGGAGTCCTGACACTCATACCTATTGCCCATGTGTTTACATCACAGTTTTTTTAAATAACAACAAGACCTGTCTTAGCCACATTTTTGGTAATAAACCCACCTGGAACCTATTTTTTATTCATGTATTCATATGTGTGTACATTGTTTAGGTCATTTCTTCCCCGCTCCTTGCACCCTGCACCCTCCCTCTTCCCCCAAACCCCCTCGCTTCCAGGCAGAACCTGATATGTCCTTTCTCCAATTTTGTTGAAGAGAACACATAAGTGATAATAAGAATGACATAGAATTTTGGCTACTTGAGATAAGGATAGCTATACAGAGAAATTTCTAGCATTGCTTCCATGCACAAGTATATTATAATCTGAATTGATTCATCTCTAACTGACCTCTTTATATTTCCTGGTCACCTTCTCATATTGACCTCTGTTGCTTTAAGGTTGCTGTATTAGCTCCCCTGCAGTGGGGACATCAAACACTTTCAAGTTTTGGGTTTCCTACCTATCCCCATTCCTCCTGTGTGTGCTCTACCCTTAGCATGTGACCCAAGTCCAACAACATTACTGCATTTGCCCTAGAACTGAAGTCCGTATATGAGGGAGAACATGATTTTTGGTCTTATGAGCCTGGCTAACCTCACTCAGGATGATGTTCTCCAGTTCCATCCATTTACTTGAGAATGACAAGATTTTATTCTTCTTCATGGCTGAGTAAAATTCCATTGTGTATGAATACCACATTTTCTTAATCTATTTGTCAGTAGTGGGGCATCTTGGCTGTTTCCATTACTTGGCTATTGTGAATAGTGCTGCAATAAACATGGGTGTGCAGGTGACTCTGGAGTAACCTGAGTCACATTCCTTTGGGTATATCCCTAGGAGTGGGATTGCTGGATCATATGGCAGATCTATGTTTAGATTTTTAAGAAGCCTCCGTATTGTTTTCCAGAGTGGTTGCACTAGTTTGCATTCCCACAAGCAGTGTACAAGGGTTCTTTTTTCCCCACATCTTCGCCAACATCTGTTGTTGGTGGTGTTTTTGATGATAGCTAGTCTAACAGGGGTGAGGTAGAATCTTAGTGTGGTTTTGATTTGCATTTCCTTTATGGCCAGAGATGATGAGCATTTTTTCATGTATTTTTTGGCCATTTGAAGTTCTTCTTTTGAAAAAGGTCTGTTTAGTTCAGTTGCCCATTTCCTTATTGGTTCATTAGTTTTGAGACAGTTTAGGTTTTTGAGCTCTCTGTATATTCTGGTTATCAGTCCTTTGTCTGATGTATAGCTGGCAAATATTTTCTCCTACTCTGTGGGTGGTCTCTTCAGTTTAAAGACCATTTCTTTTGTTGTGCAGAAGCTTTTTAATTTTATGAAATCCCATTTGTCCATCCTTTCTCTTAGTTGCTGAGCTGCTGGGGTTCTATTGAGGAAGTTCTTGCCTATACCTATTGCTTCCAGAGTATTCCTGGCTCCTTCCTGTACTAACTTCAGAGTTTCGGGTCTTGATCCATTTTGAGTTGATACTAGTACAGGGTGATAAACATGGATATAGTTTCAGTTTTTTGCATGCAGATAACCATTTTACCCAACAACATTTGTTGAAGAGGCTGTCTTTTCTCCATTAGATGTTTTTGGCACCTTTGTCAAAAATAAGGTGAGCATAGCTGTGTGGATTCATATCCAGGTACTCTATTCTGTTCCACTGGTCTTTGTATCTGCTTTTGTGCCAATACCATGCCATATTTATTGCTATTGCTTTGTAATATAGTTTGAAGTTAGGTATTGTGATACCTCCAGCATTGCTCTTTTTGCTGAGTATTAGTTGTTTGCAGACTCTTATGTTTCCAAATGAACTTTAAGGTAGATTTTTCAAGCTCTGTGATGAATGTCATTGGGATTTTGATGGGAATTGCATTAAACATGTAGATTGCTTTTGGTAGTGTAGCCATTTTTAGTATGTTGATTCTACCAATCCATGAGCACAGGAGATCTTTCTACCTTCTGTAGTCTTCCTTGACCTCTTTCTTCAGGGCTTTGTAGTTCTCCTTATAGAGATCATTCATATCCTTTGTTAAGTTTACTGCTAGGTATTTGATTTGTTTTGAGGCTATTGTAAATGGAATTGTTTCCATATATTCTCTCTCAATTTGTTTGTTGTTGGTGTATAGAGAAGCTAATGATATTTGTAAGTTGATTTTGTATCCCGCCACCTTGCTATAGCAATTTATGGTGTCTAGGAGTTTCTGGGTAGAGTTTTTGGGTCTTTATGATATAGAATGATGTCCTCTGCAAATAGGGATATTTTGACAGTTTCTTTACCTATTTGTATTCCTTATATTTCTTCTTCTTGCCTAATTGCTCTGGCTAGGAATTCCAGGATTATGCTGAATTGAGTGGGTATAGTGGGCACCCTAGTTTCATTCCTGATTTTAGGGGAGATGGTTTCAGTTTTTCTCCATGAAGTATGATGTTGGCTATAGGTTTGTCATATATAGCCTTTATAAGGTTGAGGTACATTCTTTCTATTCCTAGTTTTCTTAGAGCTTTTATCATGAAGTGGTGGATCTTATCAAAAGCTTTTTCTGCATCTATTGAGATGATCAAGTGGTTTTCGTCTTTTATTCTATTAATGTGCTTTGTTACATTTATAGATTTGCATTTGTTGAACCACCCCTGCATCCCTGGGATGAGGCTGACTTGGTCGTGGTGAATGATCTTTCTGATACATTGTATTCGGTTTGCCATTATTTTGTTGAGGATTTTTGCATTGATATTCATTAATGAGATTGGCCTATAGTTCTCCTTTTAGGAGGTGCCTGTGTCTGGTTTTGGGATGAGTGTAATACTGGCTTCATAAAATGAGTTAGGCAGTGTTCCTTCCCTCTCTACTTCATGGAACAGTTTAAGGAGGGTTGGTATCAGTTCTTCTTTAAAGGTTTGATAGAATTCAGCAGAGAATCCATCAGGTCCTGGACTTTTCTTTTTTGGGAGACTCTTTATTGCTGCTTCAATTTCATTTTGTGTTACAGATTTATTCAGGTGATTAATATCCTCTTGGTTCAATTTTGGGTGGTCATAAGTATCTAAAAATTTGTCCATTTCTTCAAGATTTTCAAATTTATTGGAATACAGGTTCTCAAAGTAGTCTCTGATGATACCCTAAATTTCCATGGTGTTTGTTGTTATCTCCCCTTTTGCATTTCTGATTTGGGTTTTTTCTCTCCTTATTTTAGTCAGGTTTGCCAGAGTTCTGTCAATCTTGTTTATTTTTTCAGAGAACCAGCTTTTTGTTTTGTTGATTCTTTGCATTTTTTTTTGTTTCTATTTCATTAATTTCTGTCCTTATTTTTATTATTTCTCTCCTTCTGCTTGTTTTGGGTTTTGCTTGTTGTTTTTCAAGGAATTTGAGATGTAGCATTAGGTAATTGATTTGAGATCTTTCTGTCCTTTTAATATATGCACTCGTGGCTATAAAATTTCCTCTCAGGACTGCCTTTGTTGTGTCCCATAGGTACCAGTAGGTCCTGTTTTCGTTTCATTAACTTCCAGGAATCTTTTAATCTCTTCTTTTATTTCATCAATGGCCCACTCATCATTGAGCAATGCGTTGCTCAGTTTCCAATTGTTTGCGTTTTCTACTGTTGTTTTTGTTGTTGAGTTCTAGTTTTAATGCATTGTGATCAGATAGAATCCATGGGAATTTTCTATTTTCTTATATTTGCTTAGGCTTGATATGATCAATTTTGGAGAAGGTTCCATGGGCTGCTGAGAAAAATGTATATTGTGCAGAAATTGGATGAAATATCCTGTAGCTATCAGCGAGGTCCATTTGATCTATGGTATGATTTATTCTAGAATTTCTTTGTTGATTCTTTATTTGGATGACCTATCTATTGGTGATGGGGGGTATTAAAGTCTCCCACTACCACTGTGTTGGAGTCTATATATGCTTTTAGGTCTTTCAGAATATGTTTGATGAAATTGGGTGCATTGATGTTGGGTGCATGTAGGTTGGTAATTGTTATTTCCTTTTGGTGTATTTCCCCTTTTATTAGTATGGAGTGTCCTTTTTTATCTCATTTGATCAATGTAAGTTTGAAGTCTACTTTGTCCTAGATAAGTGTTGCTACTCCTGTCTGTTTTCGGGAGCCACTGGCTTGGTAAATCTCCTTGCAGCCTTTCACCCTAAGCCAGTGCTTGTTTCTGTTGATGTGATGGGTCTCCTATAAACAGCAGACTGTTGGATCTTCCTTTTTAATCCAGGTTGCCAAACTGTGTCTTTTGATAAGGATGTTAAGTGCATTAACATTCAGTGTTAATATTGATAGATTTGTGTGATTCCTGTCATTTAGTTGTTTTTGTTGTTTAAGGGTTTGATTATGTACAGCTGAATCAATGTTACTTGCTGATTTCTTGTCTTTTCTTCTCCTGTGGTTGGTGCTGCCTGTCCTCTCATGATTTTGTTTGCTTTCATTTTCCATGTGCAGAATTCCTTGAAGAATCTTTTTTAGTGGTGGCTTGGTGGTCATATATTGTTTTAGTTTCTATATATTGTGGAAGATTTTTATTGCTCCATCTATTTTGAATGATAGTTTTGCTGGGTAGAGTATCCTAAGGTTGAAGTTGTTTTCATTCAGTGCCTGGAATAACTCACTCCACGCCCTTCTTACTTTTAAGAAGTAAGAAGTTTCTTTTGAGAAATCTGCTATGATTTTGATTGGTTTACCTTTATATGTTGTTTGTTCTTCTCTCTTAGAGCTGCAGTATTCTTTCTCTATTCCTTGTGCTTGTTATTTTAAGGATAATATATTGTGTGGTAGTTTTATTTTGTTCAAGTCTGTTTGGTGTCCTGGAGGTTTCCTGTACCTGATTGGGCATAGCTTTCTCTAGATTTGGGAAATTTTCTGTTTTTTATTTTTTTGGTGAATATATTACAAATCACTTTTGCTTGCACCTCTTCTCCTTCTTCAATGCCCGTGATTCTCAGATTTGGTCTTTTGATGGAGTCAGTGAATTCTTGCATATTCCTTTCACAGGTCTTGAATTGTTTAACTAATCAATCTTCAGTTTTTCCTTTAATTTCCATTTTACCTTCAAGTTCTGAGATTCTGTCTTCTGCTTGTTCTAGTCTGCTGGATTGGCCTCCCTTGTGTTTTGTATTTCTGTCTCATTCTTTTTTCTGAGGTTTTCCATATCATGGGTCACTTCCACTTTAATATTGCCTATCTTTGTCTTTAATTCATTTATTTCTCTATTTATAGTGTTCTGTTTCACTTTGGTGTTTATTTAGGGCTCCTATGAGTTCATTTATTTGTTTCTGTATCTTCTCATATTCTTTATTTTTGGTGTCTTGATATTTCTTGAGTGCATCTTGTACGTTTTGGTTAACCATGTCTAGTAACATCTCCATAAAATTCTCAGTGATTACTTGCATGTTTTCTTCTTTTATGGTGTTCTTGTGGGCTTCATAGGATTCCTTGACATAGCTTATCTTTGTTTTGTTGGCGTTTGGAACTGGGTATCCATTTTCTTCATTTCCCTCTGAATCTTACACTTAATTATTTTTGGGGGAAGAATGGTTTCCACCCCTTTTTTATCTTCCATTGCTCTTCTTGGTACTGTGCAACTATGTTCTTGATAGGCAAGTTGGTGGCTTCAGTCACCTATTTTCTTTCCCTTGGTTTAATGTTGTTTTGTGGTTGTATTGGGTTTGTAGCTAAGTGTGTGTGTGTTATTTCTGTCTCTGCTTTTTTTTACTAATAAATAATTTTTACTAAATTATTTGCTAATTCACAATAGTAAAACTAACAACAACAACAAAACCCTGAAAAAATCAATGTGGAGAGATGAACAAACAAACAAACAAAAATTCCAGTTTTAGGAACAATAGAATTTCAGTCTTATTTTAAGTTTTGGTGTTACTCCTCCAGCATCCAGTCCTGGTATTGGTATTTAAGCAGAAGCTCTGTCGTAGTCTTGTCAAGTGGTTGGGTAGTGTTTGTTTTTTTTCTTCTGTTTTTCAGAGGCAGCTGCTTGGTCAGCTTCTCCTTCAGTGGGGTGTGGCAATTTAAGTTTGTGTGTTGTCCTCAGGTTCCAGGATCAGCTTTGTAGCCCACCAGCTCTCCTGCTTTGGAGTTGGGTTTTCACTGTGCTTGAAAGTTAGGGGCTTGTTTCTTTGCCTTGCCCCCTTTCTCTGGGGCAAGGTCAATGATCTGTCAGCTGGCCCCCTGCTGTCAGTGTGTTGTGATGGTTTGCTGATTATCTTTCAATTTTGCTGTGTCATGTGACTTTGGATGTTGCTCACTGGCTCAGGAGATGATCTTTGTGGACCACTACCTGCCCTATTTCAGGCAGCAGCTTATCACCCGGCTGCTGTCAGCCCTTCTGCTTTTCCAGCATTTGTTTACTGAACATTCATATAGAGATCAGCTTCTTGCTCCTCCCCCCTTCTCCAGTGTACGTTCAGCAACTCTACCCCTCTGCTGTGTGTTAGTTTTCAGATCCTTGTTTATTGTTTAGGTTTTTTGTTTGTTTGTTTTTTGTGGGGGGAGGGGGTAGTTCAGTCTGCCCAGGGAGCTATGCTGGTTTTTCCTAGCAGTGACTGGGGGAGTACCATGTGATGCTTGGTGATCACCTGTTCGTCTGCTGAATGTCTCCCAAGCAGGTCTGGGACAAGTGTCTGGCGGTAAGGCAGCCCTCCTGTTTTGTTAGTGTAACATGGTATAGAGAAGCTTTCCATGGGCTAGGGGTTCAGGGTGTTGATGTTTATATTTCCTTGCTCCTTTATTTCTGCCAAATGTGGCTCCAGCATCTCAGTGAAGTTTTGGAGTCACAGAGCTCATGCTGTCTGCTTCTGCACTCTAGTCACCATCTTGGATCCCTCTGGAACCTACTGTCTCTAATGATTAGGGCTTGCAAGGTGGCTAGTTGTCTAGATAAGAATTCCACATGAAAGACTCCAGATAAATACCCTAGATAAAAACAACAGTTTGGAGACTTCTTCACTACCCATTTCCTGTGTGTGAAGTGCAGGAAATGTCTCTCTCTTTCTCCCTTTCTTATTTCTTCTTACTTTTCCCTGTTTTACTAAAATAAACTCTGCTCAACTTTCATCTTGTGTAAATCCCCTTTTTGCAAAACCCCTCAAAATGCTTTTTATTGTGGATCTCAAGTTCCTGTAAATTGTGTGAAAACTAGAAAGGTGAGGGAACCCCCTCTTTCTTCCATTTTTTGGTAACCAGTTGACATAGAGGAAACTAGAATAATTGATAAGATAGAAAAAGAGGAATGGGGCAAGTGAAATATGGACAGGAATGACACATTCTGGGTGGCTCAGTTTACATAATTGGGTGTGGGTAGGCATGTGAGAAATAGTATGCTCATCACAGTCTCTCTTCAGTGGGACTGAGAGAAGGTGCTGGCCTCTGTATTTACCTCTTCACAATGTCCCAGTGGAATGAGGTAACAGTATGCACCCCTAATGGAATATCTATATTAACCTAGGACAATGAAAAGTTACCAAAGAGAAAGAAGCAATTGCATAGGCTTTCTGAACTGACTCCTTCTGTTATCTTCCTTTAAGGAGTAGGCCAGAGAATAAGTGAACAGAAAGGCTGCATCCCCCTCATTTTGAGGTTGATAAAACATTAAGTAATTCTTTGGCTTCATATGAATTTATGCGTTTCACCTACATGACTCAGTAACCTATTTTATGAATGTATTAAAAGGGCTATGAAATTTTTACTATGAATTTCTTTTTTTCAACTTGGCATCTTATAATTGCTTTTATAATTATATATATACAAATACTTTAATTCTGAATGACAAAGAGATTTGGAAAATGTGGATACACATGCATACATCAGCATTTTAATCAATATTTCCTACTTGCCTATCCTGTTTTTCAAATCTGATTATCAGTTTCTCTGAAGTTGATTGTGACAAAAAAATGTTTTAACCTTCTTGATTTCCTAAGCATTAATATTCTAGATACATGTGATCGAACTGACAAAATAGGGAGGAAATTGCATGTAAAAATTATAAAGAACCAACATTTGCAAATAATCTTACCTATAGTGATTAAATAGAAAAGCATGTCAAATCTCACATCATAAGGTTAAAACAAGATAGACTGTTTAAATGCATAAAAGATATTGTTAAGTGATATTACGCTACAATTCAATTGAGTAATGGTTATATGTCAGACATTGCACTAAAAACTATTCATAACAGGTCACAATTTTATCCTTCATCCCTTTACCTAAATGGATTTCTGTGTCAAATATAAGATTTGAGCAAGGGTTTCAAGTTTACAGTTTAAAGAGGCCCAAAAGACATTTTAATCTCATGAAGAGAGTAGATATAAGATTTTTTAAAAGTGGTAATGTGCAGAGTATCTTTACCCAGATTCAGCCCCTGGTTATAAGTTTTTAATTTTTTTATTGTTGTACTGGGGTTACATTTACAAAAGTATTTACAATATATCATAGTTGAATTCAATTCCTCTATCATTCTCCTATATCTTCCCTTCCTCCATCCCTGGAATAGTTTTGACAGATCTCATTTATCCATTTTCATACATGAGTACATAATATTTCCATCATATTAACCCTCTTACACCCTTGCCTCATATCCTCTCTTACTGGTACCAACACTCCAGACAGGACCTGTATTTGTGCCATGAAAGTTTGAATTGAAGAAACAAAGGAAACAGAAGCTATCCATAATTTGCCACAACCAGATAGATGGCTGAAATTTCCAAACTTATATCTCTACCATATCTTCAATGTTTTTTCTTCAGGTTCAAAGGTCTGAGCCAAAAATCATTCTGTCTGCCTCTAAAATTTACCTCTCAAAGCGAAATGTTTTCAAGCTCATTGGGCTAATTTTTTTTTTTTTTTTTTAGAAAAGAGAAAAAAAATCCCACTTTTACCCACAAGAGAATCAAATTATGTAGACTGAGGTCAATCAGAGTTTCCACATGTTGTATGAGGAAAGAACCCATTTCTATAACTAAGGCCCATGGAATGAAGGCTATTTCAAATACATAATTGTAAAAAACATTGTAAATGACTGGACATCTATGAAGTAGACATCTGCTGATTAATACAATTCTCATCCATCATGTCTATACACCTGGTAAATGGCTAAAAATTCTTCAGCTTCAGAATAACAACATGTGGATGGTTTGGATTATCAGAATGCAGCTTTGTTACAAAATAACATATAGAGGGTGCCAATAGTTCAGATTGTTTAATCAGCATGGGACAAGCTCAATATGAAAACAAGAAACATATTCTAAAATACCTTTACTCAAGATGAGTTCTTTTGTAGCTTATGTGGTCCAGAGAGTTGAAAACTCTGCATTTAGCTTTGTTTCTTTAAGAAACAAGTTCAACAATACAGTTCATTAACTTTACATCTTGAGCTGAACCTTTCATCAATTGCAGAGAATACTAAATTCAGAGCAACAGCAGTGTATGTTCTGTATTCAGGGGAAACTAATACACTTTGGCAAAATGCAGTGTGTGAAACCACCACTTCATCTATTCTCTGAGCATAAAGGCCTGCCATGGACTTCAAAGATGTTTTTTCACTGAAATTCTAACCTAGGTGGGAAACACAGAGTTGGAGACTATTTTCTTAGAGATTGCATCAACTTTAAAACCTAGCTCTACAAATAAAATATCCTTTTCCCTCAAACTTTTTATCCATACCTGCTCATATCTCTAGAGATTTCTAGTCTAAAATACTGGTAAGAAAAGAAGAAAATAACTATCCTATAATACTGCAAGAAAATGTTTTCTCTTTCAATAAGGAATGAAATGATAGGGTTTAGCCTTAAGTGAAATTATTTACTTGACTATTAGAAGACAAGTGTCTTAAGTTTTCTGACAGAATTGTTTCTGTAATATGTCTGATTTTTTCACTTTTAGGCTGTGTGTTTATGGTGCTTGATGATTCTATGCATTGTCTCAAAGTTATCTTATAATGAAACAATAAAGTATGTCAGGATGTTGGTTTTCCTTTCACATTTTCAAGCACCTAGTGAAGTGAATTCAGAAGACTAGGAGCTTTATATCTAAGAAGAAGCAAGTTGAAACCTTAGCTCTGGTACTTATGTTTCAGAATTTCAATTTCCTTTCTAATAAAATGAGAATAATACCAATGTAGAAAATTTGTTTTGAATCGTAAGTGCACTAACATATGGAAAGCACCCACTACAAAACCTGACTCACAGTATTGCTTGGCCCTGAAAGATATCACAGCCAGCAGCTAGCATACTATATAATTACAAGTTTATTTGAAAGCAGTCAGACTGATATTATATTGTAGAGTGACATTGGTGATGTTTCAAGGGTCAGAAAGGTAAATGTGATTTTCCATTGTATGAAGGTGTGAAAAGAACTCTCATAATTTCCCAACTCTATTCAATATTGCCACAACTCTTATTTCAGTCCTCTGCTTAGAGTTCACTACCAAACAAATGAAGAATGATCAGGAGAATTTGAAATAATAAAGCAAGGTGACCTGAGCTAAGAAAAATAATAGAATCAAAGTTATTCTTAAGAAGAAAAAATTTGAAAAATAAATTTCTTTATCTGCTTCATTGAATATTGTATTTTAAGAAACAGGCTTACCTTGTAAGCTGCTTTGGGATTAGACATGCTGAACAACCTTGTTATGTAAAGCTATTTAGACTCCTTATTTTTCCATTCCTCCCTTTAAATTTACAGTTTCACCCAGGAGAGGGGGGGAAAGCAATTTGAATGCAGAATAGAGTTAGGAAAGAAAGTTAGAAATATAAATGAATGGGTAGGGGAGTAAAATAGAAACATACATTAGAGTTTTCATTATTTATTATTCTCCTAGGAAAATAAGAAGACTCAGATTAATTATTGTACATAATTACCCAAATTAAAACAAAAAAGAGAAAACTTTAACTTTTCCCCTTTGTATAATTCCCCCATTCCAGAAAGAATTAAATTTTCTGAAAACTGACTTCTCCATCCCTGCCCTGCTGTTTTTGTGTGTGTGTATGTGTGTGTGTGTGTGTGTGTGTGTGTGTGTGTGTGTGTTTTCTGGTTTTAAAATAGCAAACCTGGTTTACCAGAGATAATCCCTGTTAGCTTTACGAACAATTAGTTTTGCAGCTGCCAGCAAAATGATTTATTGGAATAAAGTGTAAAGCACATTCTTTTAAATAGGTTCTTTTGTTTGGATGCACCTTTTGCATAAAGTGAAATATTCTTTCTTTCTCCTGAGTAGACAAAACCAGTTAAATTATGGAATCACTGAGAAGCATCTGGAGTTTGTCACTGTAGTACAAAGAGAGAAGTCTCTCTCTTTCCCTAGTAGGTTTCCCCACCCCTTGTTCTGTGATCATCTTGTAGCAAACAATGGTGAAATTTATCAGAAAATAGTGCTACCTCTAGGCATCACAGAGCTTATGTAGATTCTGATGAACGAAGAACTGGGGCAGGAGTAGCTTTTCATCTTCTAAATTTATAGTACTGAGTTCCAAACTTGAAAACAGAAAGAAAAGAAATTATCAACATAAGTACCGTGTTTCTCATTATCAGCTGACTGCTCTTTGCTTTTTTATATAAGCCACTGTCACATTACATAATCTATTTTCTAGTAAAAGTTTTAAAGGAATAAACAGAAGGCAACCAAAACAGTATAATTCTACATCTTTGAACTGTCTTTTAGTGAATGGGAATAAGAATAATACCCATGATAAATAAAATTATCAATGGGTCAAAACTCAAATTTCTACATACTGCTCCCTCTACATTGAAGGTTTTGAAATGTGAATGCTTGAATGTTAGCTGTTATGGAAGGAAACATAGAGCCTATAGAGTCCATAAAACATGTCTTGTTACTTACAGTAACAAAGACAATATTAAGTATGGAATAGCATCACTTATCAAGAGTTTACTATATGATCTCTTTTGGTGTTCACAAGTGCCTTGAAAAATAGATTTTATAGTCAATAATAATTTTTCATAGAGAAAGTAAGTATGTCCAGTAAAGGTCACAAAATTTATTTACATAGCTATTGGTATGGTAGGAGGACTGTGTGTTAAGTTCATGTCTTAACCTTGCCTCATAACACACTTTCACAACTTACAAGCATCCTTCTAAATTCTTTAACCTTAAGAACTTCATTATTTATTTAGTTAGTTTTTAGGCAGCACTGTAGTTTTAATTCAGAGCCTTATGCTTGCTAGGCAGTACTCTACCACTTGAGCCACTCTGCCAGTCTCAGAACTTCACTTTTTAGAATCTTACTTTTTAGAATCTTAGAATCATAGAATGTCAAAATCAAATGAAATCTGACAATTATTTTAGCCTCACCCATTTATTTTCACATATGATAGAATTGTGGGAAAATAAATAGCTTCTTAGAACCACAAAACTAGAATCTAGACTGTAAGCTCTGTTTACCAGTTCATCTCTACTCTAATTCCAATGGCTTTTTCAACTGAAAACACATTTTTGTTTTCTTTTCCTTAAAGGAGAAGCTCTTCATAAAGAATTTCTCAGCTCAGAGTCTTAAAATTGATATAAATACATGTCATCCAGCTATAGCTAGTTATTAGTAAAATACACCCACTTTTAACCATTAGTGATTTCTGCTTTGCCACCTATTTATATAACAGCTAATTTCAAATCTCACACCTAACTATTTATCTGATTAATGCATGAAATCAGAGTACCATCTTTCCCCATAAAAATTGTGGTAATCAGTAGGTCAGATTAAAGATACTCAAACCACTCAAAGAAATATTGATATCTGTCTTTTTCCCAAAAAAAGATAAAATAGAGTCATTGAGCATCACAAAGCAAGGTTATAAAAATCCAGAAGTCATGGACAACACTTATTGTTGCCTGCTCCTAAAACACAAAATCAGTCCATTTGTCCTCCCTACACGTCCCAAATAAAAAAGGATATCATATACATACTGATATACAGGTAAATATAATGGATAGATGATAGGTACATAGACAGATGGGTAGATAGATTGATATAAGATTAGAGAATAAAACATATCTAATATACATATCAATTATCATAGATTTCCACTAAGTAGAAAAGGAGTTCAGAGGCAAAACCCCAGCAATGTTGGCAGCAACACCAAAAATCCTTGAATAACTGTTATTATCTAAAGAAATAAAAACAAATTTGTTTTTTTTTTTGGTTTAGATAAGGATAAAATTTTATGAGTTTTATGCTAGCTTTGAATTAATTTTTTAATATAGAAAGCAATCTGGAATGAGATGGAAAATATGTATTAAATAAATTTTTTTCTTAGGTTCAATACTATTGAATATAGTAATATAAAAATAAAACAACAAATCTTTGGAAATTATTTCTCTAACTCTATTTGGGCATCTATGTAGCCAATGAAATGACTCAGTTTTACAAGTCATCATGTTCTGTTATTTGGCTCTGTTCTCTGCTATTTTGAGCAAGTCTTATACCCTTTCTGACTCTTAGGTTATTTATCTATGAAATGGACTTAACTGTCATTATTCAAATGGGTATTATAAAAAGTAAATTTGAAATTATATGGAGAGTGATCTAGCATATTGTCATATTCACAAGCACTCAAAACACATTCATGTCAGGATCTTTTCCATATAGCAAAGTATAGACTTACCAAAATGGCTATATATTTGTCACATCCTTGTGGAAAAAGAATTGGAATAAGAATCAGAGGTTCTAGATGCAAATATCAACTCTGCTCCTGCATACGTAACTTCAGTAGCTTCATCTGTCAAGGAGGATCTCACTTCAAGAGAATAGGAGTTAATTGTGCTCATTCATGTAGGCACTCAAAATAAATTTGTGGCATGATTGAATCTAAGAAAGCAGGAGATTGCAGTAAATCATTGATGAAATGTGCATACACAGGTCAGGAATGTTAGGACCTTGAGCAAGTCTATCCCATTTTCAGTTTCCTCAACAGTAAAATGAGACAGCAACAGCACTTATTTTTCTAGGGTTATTTGAGGATTTAATGAGATAATAGATCAAAAGCACATTGGATGTTTCCTGCCACATAGTAAATCCTTAAAAAAGCAAACTTACATTTTCATTATTACCAGTATAGCCTTGGTATTCTAGCACTCATGAATTCTTTTACCACACTTTCTAAAAATGTGTGTTTGCATGTTAGCAGATTAATTGACTTAGTAATTTCTCTCCTATGTTGCCCCTACTGGAATAAAGCTTTACAGTGGGAGGATTCCTACTCTCCATTCTCTTTTCCTGGATCTCCTGCTGAAACTTAAGTCCAGTGACTAGATGTATAGTAAAAAAAGCTCCTGGGAGAGAGGCCAGGGAGCCACTCCATTCTTGTTTTTCCAGAAGTATGACAGAGCTATGGCTTTCATCAAAAACTTCACTTCTATTTATGTATAAGTGTCCAAAATGTAATAAATACAATTTATAAATGTCCCACTGCTTTGAATTCATTCCATGATAGCATAGGAGCAGATTTACTATTTGTACAATTGTTATTATGTATCTCTATTTTTGAGTAGCCCTTTGGGGATCTCCAAAACTTTCTGTAAGATTTTGCAAATACACTCACACATACAAATATTCACAAATGCAAAAAGTAACATGTCATATCAAATAAGAGCAATATGAATACCAAAAGGTATTCCTGGAAAGGTTTCTGATTTTGAACTCATTTCCCCTTACCTTCTCCTTTTTGCCAGCCTTAAAATTTTAGGTAAAAAAGGATCAATACTGTTGAAACTATTTCAATAAACATATAAGCTCTTCAGTTTACTACTTTTACTTTTGTAATTGATCAGCTCCAGAAAGCCTTTGCTTTTTTCATAATAGAAACATCATAGGCTGGAAATGTAGCTCAGTGGTAGAGCACTTGCACAGCATGTCCATGTCCAAAGCCTTAGGTTTTTTTTTAAGCCTTAGCACCACAAAAACAAACACAATAATCATAATATATAGATATTTGGATTCTAATAATTTAATTGCCATTATAATGAATAAAGAGTATAAAGTTCATAATTAGTTTGATAATGCCATCCAAAATGTAATTTTGTCTCATATGGATCTTTCTAAGGAAGGCACAGATACTTACAAATTAAATGAATAGACCAACTTATTTTATATATGGAAATCAAAATTTATTGTTTAATCCTAACAGCAAATCAAAACATGAGTCTTAAAGAAAGTTTCCATATAGACATCCTATTAACTTTCCTTCTCCCTTACAAATTCATTCTTCAATCCAACTACCACCCTTCTGGCAGACATATAATTCTAAACTACAGATCTGATTATGTCATTTATTCTGGTGATTTGCAATATAAAATTGAAGAATTTTTATAATGTGGCCCCAATTTTCTATCTAATATTCCTAATGAATGTTCTCCAGTCATTAATATACTTTGTGTTTTATCTGCCCAGAGATATATAATTTCAAACTGCCCTTAGAATAGAATAACTCTTTTTTTATATATAATGGAAAGCCTCTGTCCAGTTTTTAAGGTTAGCTCAATCTTAATATTTATCATGTGTTATCTACATGGTGAATTAGAACATCACCAAAGCTGCTTATTTATATATGCACATATTACTATAAATATTGTTACATTTTATTTACTGAGCTTATAGGATATTTGAAACATGAGAAAATAGCATTATATATACCTCTTTGAAAAACAAGTCTTCAATTGACACTTTATAACTGCCCAGAGGTCTGTTTGTAAATTGAAGTTATTTCTAAATGTTTTATATAACTCTTGAAACTGAAAGAAAACCTTCAACATGATATTCATCCAAATTCAAGAAATACACAATTGATTATGCATACAGTGTTATAATATTTATTTATTATCCACCAGATTTGCAAAGATGTTTATTGAGATTCAGTGCTGTCATCAATTTCTCAATCAAACAAAATGTCCTTTTTTGGCAAGGGGTGGGTATAGGAATTTGAACTCAGGGCCTTGCACTTGACAGGCAGGTGCCCTACCACTTGAGCCACACCTTCAGCCCCCGTATGAAATGTTTTTGAAAACTCACATGGCGTTTTGCAATTTGATATATCTAACAAAACCTGAAACCATTCATTTAAATGTTTTCCAAATGTTCTATTTCCAAATATCTTACGTATTAAAAAGAAAGTGAACTTTTATATGTGATACAAAATCTTTACAGAATATCAGAAAAACAGTTCCAAACATTAGCTTTTAAAATTATATTTTGAGACTGAGGCATGGTTTAAGTGGTAGAACACAAGTACAAGGGCTTGAGTTCAATCCCCCATATTGCAAAATTATATACAGAAAAAAGTAATCATTTTATATTTCTTTTCAAAACACAATTGTTTTCTTATTGATAAAAGTGATCTTTCTTTAGGAAGTAATAGTTAAGTTTACTTATTTAGTTAAATAGCTGTTAGGTAGTGAACAGCTGGCAGCCATTGTTTTCTTTGTAATATGCTTTAGAAAGAACTCAGAGTTGCTTGCTTGGTCTCCAATTAGTAATATTCTCAATCCTTGGTTTCCTTACATGATAGTTGTAAACCTTCGCTGGTTGAATTAGTGATAATTTCATTAAAATGCATAATATATTTGGTAAATCAGGATATGTACATTCAAATATACTGAATGCTGAAAACAGAATAAAAAGGGGGCTGGCTCTTAAGACCTCTTACTGCTATTATTTTTTATGTTCCACATTTACCCTATGACTTTGACATATGGGCACACTTAAATCATCTCATATCCATCATGACTAAAGGCTTATTTCCTTGCTTGCTTTCAGATTAATAAAAGATCTCATTTTATCAATTATTCTTTAATCTGCACTTCCATAGAATTGTGTAGATGCCTTTGTTATAGCTTGTATTACTTTGTGTTTTAGTATTTTGCATGTTTGCACAGAGTATAGAACTTGCATGTAGACAGCAACCAGGACTTTTGTGTTTAACTAGAGGATGAGCTAATGATTTGTCCTACTCAAAAATAAATACTTAATATACTTACTAATGAAGTTGTATCTTATTATTGTAGGTACTGGTCCAATATGGCTGAATGAAGTGTTTTGTTTTGGGAGAGAATCATCTATTGAAAACTGTAATATTAGGCAATGGGGTGTGAGAGTTTGTTCACACTCAGAAGATGCTGGAGTCACTTGCACTTTGTAATGTGTCATATTTTCACTAACATTTATGAAATGTTATTGCAAAATGATTTTTACTGCCTTATTCCACTAAAATGAATGAATGAATATTTAAGGGCATATTTATATTTTCCAAAGAAGGAATATTTTTAAATTACTGGATAAACATATTGAACACCTTTATACTTACTCTATGTCTATATTTAAGCCATTTTAGCCTCTCTAGGCTTTCAAGTAGAATTTTGTAATATAATCATTTAAATATTGAATCAAAAATTTTGAAGTTTAAGCTTCTAGATCACAAAGGCCAATGATAATGGAAATATATATATCAATCATTGGCTTTAATTTATGATATTTTCATTTAAAATTATAATTGTACCATTTTTTCTTCATTATAATCTATTTTGTTGATTTAAATTAATTCCTGATTAATAGGAGGGTTTAGAAGATTTCTTTTGTGACAGGTTTACAAAATTTCCATTCCATATATATTTTGATGTAAGAATTTTATCTGTGTATCAATACCTATGAATGTATGATAACTTAGGTATTAGATGGCATTGTTAATAATATACTTTGGCCATGATGGGCCACCAAGGAGCACATTTTCATGGTCATATACTGACAGTTATTTTACTGAACCATGAAATTGTTTGACAGTATGATATATGAGAAAACACACCATTACTACATGTAACCAGATAATTCAAGGATCAATAATGTTGTTTGTCAGCATGTAGTTTAGTCTGTTATGCATTTCATTACGTTAAATAATTCTAGGACACTGTGCTTAAAATGTAAATAAAATTAGGTACTCCATTTTAACTCACTGAATGCAATTGTTATAATTGCAACAGAAAGAGGGTTGTAACTACCTCTTCTTTGGAGTCTTTCATTAAAGTCAGTCAACATTTACAAGCAGAGAGAAAGATAGCAGCATATTCAGTCCTTAAGAGATAATTGCCCTAAGTAAGCATGCCAATAAAAGTCAGAATAAAGATCAGATTAGTATGTTCCACTTACTTGACCATATAGTATCAAAATAAATACAAAATTCATATAGAAGGAATGAAAGAAGGAAGAGAAGGAGGGAGGGAGGGAGGAAGGAAGGAATGAGAGAAAGAAGAAAAGAAGGAGAGAAAGAAAAAAAGAGAAGGAAGGAAGAGAGGAAGAAAGAAAGGAAGGAAGAAAGAAAGAGGGAAAGAGAAAAAGACGGGAGGGAGGGGGGAAATGGAGAAAAGGTATGTAAAACATCAAGATTAACTCTTACTTTTAATGACTACACATGCTCTACATCAGTTATCTTAATAAATAATTTCTTATCAAAACTTTAAATTTTCCCCAAACTTATGAACCATGGCAAAGCATTGCAAGCAGGTAAATTGCACTCAGGTGAATTGAGGTTTGTTCCTAAGATAAATCTTATAGTCATTGCTATTAAGGGGAAATAGAATATTTGGAGCCTTAGTAATGTGTGTGTGATCAAAATGGCAGCAATGTGTATGCCCAAATCAATCACAGTGAAGAGACACAACCTTCCTGTAATTGGTTACAACATAAGTATCATTCACCTTCCAGGGTCAAAGAAACCAAAGGCCCACCAAGCTCAAGGGCTCATGTTAACTA
Source organism: Castor canadensis (assembly GCF_047511655.1). NCBI lineage: Eukaryota > Metazoa > Chordata > Mammalia > Rodentia > Castoridae > Castor > Castor canadensis. The sequence continues at coordinate 71,437,978 of NC_133399.1, read as the reverse complement.
AATGAAATCAAGGTTCTGGCAGAGAGAAGGAAGAAGTAAATATCTGGTGGGTAGGTAATTAAAAGTGTTTCCACAGAAAGTACAATCGACAGATGTTTATAGTGAGATGTTTTAAAAAATTCATTGAAACAGATATAGGAATCAGGAATATCTGTGTGGAACTAGATATGGCATTTTGTGGTTATTTTTGTAAGAATAATACAGACTGCTTTTGAAGTTACACATATTCTTTCTACTTTAGCAAATGTTAAATAATAAACTTTTAAGTGTTTTTCTTAACCAACTGATTGTTATTTCACATCAGATAGGGAACACTGTATTCTGATATTTATCAGCTATTTTGTTTAACAAAGTAACTTACAGTTAGAATTTTAATATTTAAAAAGCTGTTTTAATCTCTTAATATCTCAGCAAAGGACTTGTGTTACATAGAGATTAATATTTAGTGCTCTTCTTTAAACAAAAATAAAACACTTTGAACATTAGCAAATTGGTAGAGTGTGCAGCTTCAGGCACTCCTTCCACAGAAACATTGAAACATGAGTAGGAACCATCAGAATCAACTTTGTCAGAACTCTCTGGAAAAGAATCAAAATTTTGTGGCAACTAAGAAAATGTTAAGTCAAGAAAAACTCATCTTCAAAACACTGGGACAGTTTTGTGATATTTTTACTTGCCCTTGCCCTCCTTCTTCCTGGATGGCAGCCCATGCTCCCAATTTGGAAACCCTGGACCTTCCAGAGGAAGCCAAGAAGACCGTCATCATAAATGATTGTGGATGTCTGCTCTAACATGTCAGAAACTGTCTGAAGGACTGATGCAAGGCATTCATCTCTGTTTCACTTAACTTCAAACTCAAGTTGGAAAAGCAGAGTGCATTGCTTGAAAGCAATGCAAGTTGAACTAGCAATTCTCAGATGCCTGGTAAAAATGATTGCAGAAGAAACATAAAGTAGACTGTATGTGACCTGGAGGCAAAAACTGGGGAGAATCTTCATGGGAAATTTAGGCATTAAAAAAAAAAAAGCTGTATATACAAAGGGATTTAGAAAAACATGTACAATGTCAGAGAAAAATGCATGCATGAAAATGTCCCAAGAATAAACTATGCTTTTACCTTGGGCTGGACTCCAGATTCATTGCAAGTATGCCCAAGGTTTGAATAAGTGGCCTAGCACAGAAGTAGTCTTCAAATTCTAAGAGAGGTGGGCTGTAGTTGTTTGTTTGCTTTTGTTTTTTCTGTTTTGTTTTAGCTCCTACTATTTAAAAACATTAGCCAAACACAAGCTAAAGAACAGAGATCTCAGTGACTGTCAATAATAAAAATCTATTTGAAGAATAGAAAATCTAGTTGAAGAAAGTCATTTAAAAAGATGGTTAAACAAACAAAAAAGTAAACCACAGAAAAAGGGGAAAAAATCTGTTTTTTCAGTTTAACCACATTATAATATTCAAGTATCCATACTTAACAAAATATCACAAAGCATACAAAGAAACAGGAATATATGGCCATTTAAAGAAAGAAACTGAAAGAAACAGGAAGTTCTGATATCAAATATCTGTAGAGAGGTAAAAGGGCATATTTGAACAAGCAGGGGAAAGAACTGATTAATTGGAAGATAGGACAATTGAAATTTTTGGTACTGAGAAGCAAATAGAAAAAAAGAATAACCAAAAGTTGAGAGAACTCAAGAGACTTACAGTGTACTATAAAGTTGAACAAAATGTGTATTATGGGAGTTCCAGATACAGAAGAGCAACAAAATGGAAAAAAAAATTGTGGGTAAAACCTCGAACATTTAATGGAAGATGAAAATCTCCAAATCTGAAGAAGCTAACAAATTCCAAGTAGGTTATACTCAAAGAGATGTACACCATCACACATTATGATCAAACTGTCCTAGGAATAAAGAGAATCTTGAGAGCAGCAACAGAGAAGTTGTTCATCATATACAGTGGATCATCAGTAAGATTACCTTCAGATTTCTCACCAGAAACCATGGAGCCAGAAGACATTTGAATGACAAATTTGAATTGCAAAAAAAAAAGAAAACCCTAATAACAAAGATTTCTATTTCTGGCAAAACTGTCCTTCAAAAATGAGGGAGAAATTACTAAGATATTTCTAAATAAACAAAACTTAAGGGAGTTTATTGCCATGAGGCTTTCCTGGTGAGAATTGCTGAAGGTTTCAGTGTCAGGACACCAAACAGTAACTCAAAGTCATATGAAAAAAATAAAGATTTCTATTAAAGGTAAATACATGAGAAAATATAAAATCCAATACTGTCATTTTTCAATTTTAATTTTTATTATCTACATGATTGAAAAGATTAAAATATTAAAATAATATACACTTGTGGTATTGGCCATGCTGTGAATATGTAAGGATGTAATTTGTGACAATAGCAGTAGTGGGATAGGAAGTTTATAAGAGCAAGGGTTTTGTATGTTAACAAATTTAGCTTGGCATCAATGCTACAGATTTAGATTGATAATTACTCTTCATAGTAATCACAAGGAAAATGTTTTTAAAGAATATAAAAGGAAATAAAAGTGATTCCCTACTAAGAAATCAATAACAATGGAGGTAGGACTTTGGGAGGGAAGATGGCATCAAAGGCCCATCACCTGGCATTCTTCTTCATGCACACATCATATTGAAGACTTTGTATTATCGCTGACTCCCTGAAGAACCACACAAAAGGATAGTGCTGGAGGTAACATCTCACCAGCTTGTTCATAAATGCCATTAACAAGGATCCAAGTGGGTCAGAAAAACAAACAGCAGTGGAGGGCTGGCAGAGAAGCCATGGCATTCAGAGCCCAGCCAGGAGGAGGAAAGCCACCTGGTACAGAACCTGCAGCAGAAAAGCTTCTGGCATCAGGGGAGGAAAGGGGTAGTGGTGGTGGCAGTAGCACTCAGTACATGGCAGAGACACTGGTGAGAGGAACATAGCAGCAGATCTAGCCAAATATAAGCCCTTACCCAACAAAGGAATCCTGTAGACTGGGGACACTGCTGCTAGGCACAGACCTATCAGAAAAATAACAGTGGCATGCATTTATGTAGGGAGCTGTCTTGCCATGCTTCCCATCTCATTTCAGAGGCTGCCATCAGAGAAAACATCTGACAAAAATCTGCATCCTAATTATAAAATGAAGGGCTTAAAAATGAAGGACAGAAATGTAAACCAAATTCTGTTGGGGGTGAGTTCCCCTGGAAAGGGAAAGGTTAAATGGAGAGGGGAGATGAAGGAGAATGATGGGTGGTGATGAAACTAGTCAAGACACATTGTAAGCACTATGTAAATGTCACTGTGAAATCCTCTGTACAACTAATATGTTAATAACATGTTAAATAAAAACTGTTGGAGATAACGAATGCCATATACCATACAGAAAAATGTCAAAATGCTAGAAGTTACTCCTTCCTTACCAGCATGCCATTAAATATAATAGATTAAGCTTTTCAAGTAAAAGCTTAATCAACTGGAAGAATGGATTTAAAACAAATAAGGAAATGTGTTCCAACAATTTGTTGTCTCTGAGAGACTCTCTTTAGATCCAAATGGATAAGCAGATTGAAAGGAGGAAAACAGATATTTCATGCAAATAATAACCAAAAAAGAACTGAAATTGCTATACTTATGCAAACATTCAGCTAAAAGCAGTTATAAGAGACAAAAGACATTATATATTGGTTAGAGGATATTACATACTCATAAGCTAAAGAAAACTCAAATTTGTCAAAAAGATGTAACAGTTGCAAACACATGGGCACCCCTCCAAAAAAAAATCAAGCCCCAAAACATATGAAGCAAACATTGATAGAAATGAAGGAAGAAACAGAGAGTTCTATAATATTTTGATAATACCTCAATGATGGATAGATCTTCTAGATAGAAGATTAATAAGAAAATAGAGCAATTGAACCACACTATTCACTACCTAGACCTAGCACATACACATTTGTGTATAAACATATCTACATATTAGTGAAACATATGGTACATACAGAGATATGTATCTATATGTATGTGTAAAATATTTCACCCAATAGCAAAATGCACATTTCTCACAAATGCACATGAATGTTTTCCAATATAGATAACATTTTAGACCACATAAAGGTCTCAATAAATTTAAAAAGATTGAAATCACATAGGAATATTTTTTAGCCACAACAGAATAAAGCTAGAAATCAATAATACAAAGAAAGTTGGGAATTTATAAATATAAGAGAATTAAACAGCATATCTTAAGTAATTGGTGGGTTATTAATAGAGATGAATAATGTATAGGTATACAATATAGGTAGCTCTAAGAGGAAAATTCATACTTATAAATACTAACATTAAAAAACAAGAAAGATTTCAAAGCAAAAATATAACTTATCACATGACAAACTGGAAAAAAAGAGTAAGTTAAATGCAAAGAAAAAAGAGGAAAGAAATAATAAAGATGAAGTACATATAACAACATAGAGATTAGAAATACAGTCAAAAGACTCAACAAAACCAAAAGTTGGTTCTTGGAAAATATCAATAAAATTTCAAAATTTTAATAGATGTACAAAGAAAACAACTAACTGTAACCAGAGATGAAAGTAGGGGCATTGCCAATTTTATAGAAATAAGAAGTATTATAAGAGAATATTATGGACCATTGGACACCAAGAAATTACATCACCAAAATGTAATGGACAAGTTCCTAGAAGCACACAATTAATCAAACTACCTAAACATGGAATATAAGTCTCAATAGATCTGTACAAACTAGAGAAATTGAAACAGTAATCAAAAGCCTAACAAAAAATCCCAGAGCCAGATGACTTCATCGGTTTTTCTACCAAACATTTAAATGAACACTAGCTTAAAGAATGAACACTAATTTCAAAGTCCTTCAATAAAAAAGAAATGATGCGGAAAAACAGTTCCTAACTGATAATATGGACCCAGCATTACTCTGATACCAAAATCAGATAATGACATCACAGGAAATTAAAATTATGGAACAATATCCCTATGAATATAGATGTAAAATGCCATCAACAAAATACTAAAGAACCTAATTCAATAGCACATTAAAAGAATTATACACTTTGACAGTGGGATTAATCCCAGGAATGCAAACTTGGTTCAACATAACAAAATCAATCAATAAAATGCACCATGTTAATAAAGTGGATACAAAACATTTCATGGTCATCTTAACTGAGTCAGGAAAAGCATTAAAAAAAATGTGACAAAATATACAAAAATTTGAGTACCTATCATAATGGGCACTTATAAAAAATATAGTCATCTCATCCTCCATAATGAAAGACTAGATGTTTTTCCTAAAAGGCCAGGAAAAAATATGGGGGTGTCTACCAACACCACTTAATCAAGCATTGTACTAGAAATTCTGACCAGACATATAATAAAAGAAAAATAAACAAAGATATCCAAATAGGAAAGGAATATAAATATCATAGATGACATGATACCATATATAAAAGCTCCAGAAGAATGCTATGAGAGCTAATAATTTCAGCAAAACTGCAGAGTACAAGATTAATGTATAAATATTAGTTTTGTTTTTCTATATCTATAATGAATGCTTGGAAAACAAAATTAGTAAATATAGCTGTCAGATGATCATACATAGCACACATAAAGAATCCCTATGAGCAACAATCATCTCAGAAGATGATAGCTAAATGACATAAGCCAAATGATAAATGGCTCAGCCTTATTAATGATTAGGAAACTATTAACTTAAATGAGATACTAATTAAATGAGATACACTCATTGGATAAACAGAAATTAAATCTATTTATACTGTAAGTCTATGTGAGGCAATAAACAAAACAAACTCAAACCATAAGTTTGAATGATGATCTTGCATATTGCATTATAAATATAGACTGACACCATGCTTTTAGAGATTACTTTGTTATCTCCTAAGGTTATTTAAGTGTTTAACCCATAAGCCAGTCATTATAGTTTCTAGAATCATTTAAAAAAAAACTTCCCATATGTACAGAAAGTATCATGTCAAGAATTTTCATATCAACACTGTTTCATGAAATAAGCCAATCATGTCCTAATTTTCCTTCAGTAGTAAATTGACAAATAAATATTAATTCATTTTTATTATCAAATACTATATACAAACACAATGCTTAAACATCCAAATCAATATTGTTTCACAAAATTTATATAAGCTCTGATATACAAAGGCAAAGATTAGGCAATTTCTAAATGACACAGTATGAGTATATTTACATTAATGTTTAAATATCCAAAATAATATTCTGTATGCTCTCTAGCTGAGAAGCAAAGGTTTTGCCTTTCAGAGGACTCAAATACTTCCTGTATTTCTTGAGGTTGATTTCTGAGGTAGTTTGAATCATGTATGTTATCCAATAAAGAAGACTAAAGCTTCTAGAAAACATGTACACAAGATTCTGGGTCATGTGAGGTTAGTGATGCAGTGCATCTTGGGACGTACAGGGCCCGGGAGAAATCTTTAAAAGGAAAAGGTGACAGAATGAGCTGTGCAGCGTACCTCTGAGTACTTTAGTTTATCATGATCTCCATCTATTACCAGCACTCACAGGTCTGGAAGCAGTGGTATGAAACTGGGCTTTTCATCAGAAAATGATCTACTAAGCATGGTGATTTATGAAAGGAGTTTTAGATTTCCAAGGAAAAACATGTATTATTCATATAATCAGATTGTTTTCTAATTTAAAAATGAAAAAAATCAGAAATAATCTAGTGCAATATTTTTTTATCAAATTAAATAAATTGGAAAGCTGAGATCACTCATTTGTTAGAAGTAACGAGCTCCCTTATTCTCAAGTCACTGTTTTTTTCTGCTGAGCAGTGATGACTTGATTGTCCTTTAAACCTTGCTATGGTTTGAAATGTGCCTTCTAAGTCCATGTGTTATAAACTTAATTCCCAAAGCACTGGTGTTGAGAAATGCGACCTTTAAGAAGACTACCCTACAAATGGATCAAGGTCATTATTAATATCAGGGGTGGATTTGTTATTCCAAGGATGGGCTTATTACAAAAGTGAGTTTGCCTGCTCTTTTGCTCTGGCTGTTATATTCTCTTGCACTTCCACCTTATACCATGAGATGATGCAGTAAAAAGGGTCTCACCAGATGCCAGTAACTTGATCTCCAACAACCTAGCCTCCAGAACTTCAAGAAATACATATCTAGATGTTTGTTTCTTTTGTTTTTGAGACAGATTCTTAACTATGTAAGCCAAGCTGATGTCAAATTCTCTATCCTCTTGCCTTGACCTCCTGACTGCTGAGGTTGCAGGCATGCCCCACCATGCCTGGATCATCTGTGATTTTTGTAAATTACCTGATCTGTAGTATTCTGTTATATCAGCAAAAAATGGACTAAGCCAGACTTTTATAGGTATTGGTGTGCAAATAATTTTCTAAATTTTTATTTCTTGAGTGCAATTCCACAGATCAGATATTACAAACTTTACGAAGGGGAGAGGATTGGGAAATACCTCATAGAAATTCTGTACTGTTTTTAAAAGTTAAAACAGGAAGTTACAAAGCAGATTCAAACCAGAGATATACAAACTTGATCACTGTTGTTGTAGTGTGACTCAATTTCCCCCTTCTCTAAACTACTAAAATCAAACAAAAAACACCAAACACACACACACACACACACACACACACAAAACCCAAAAACAACAACAAAAAAAACCCTCTGTAACAGCTAGACCAAACTTTCTCTGGCTCCTTCATCAGAGTGGTTGATTTATAGTCCATTGTCATACCTAGGCTAGAAATTACATTGTCCAGTATTTCCCTTCCTACCTTGTTCTGGTTTATCATAGACCACATCCTTTTATTTTTTATATTTGCCAATTTTTATTAGCATAAATTAATTGTCTGAGGGGGTTTCATCTTCTATTTATGCTCAGTGTGTTGCCATTGAAGCAGCAGGGTACTGATGCTGCATACAGACTGTGACGTCACTGTGGGGTCACCTGGTTTTCAGGAGGAGGCAGCTCTGTGGTTTCTGATGGAGTGCCCTCTTCCAGATTAGTTGATCATGCTTACTTCAGATTCTGCATGAGGCACAGAAACAACAGACATGCACAATCTGCACCTGAAATCTACAAGTGCATAGGATTGAATCCTTTAACAAATACTTCTCATTTATATTTGCTCCTCTGCTCAAACCCTAACCATTACACACACATAGAGGAAAGAAATGGAAAGAGGAGAGAAAAGGAAAGAAGACCATGTGAACTGGGAATATGGAAAGAGTTACTCTGTATTTTGAGCCTTAGGCAGAAAAGTGTACAGGAGAATACAGCACACTTTATAACTGCAGCTATGGGCTGGATATTTAGATTCTCTTCAAGTTTATAAAGCATATGAACTTAAACTAGAATTATTCTCAATATTTTGTCTGGTGAACTGTGCTTTTTGAAGACAACACTATGCTGAGACTGAGTGATATGTTCCCAGACTTGAAAAAGTTATATAAATAATAAAATTTTTTTCTCTACAGTTTATTTTATAAAAAAATGTCAATTACAAAGACAGAAAAGAAATATGCTATATTATTTTTGATAACGCTAAAACTGAATGTGACACTTAAAGCTTTCTGGGGTTCCCTAAATTGAGAGAGAGAGAATTCAATGACTAGAATAGCTTTAGGGAATAAAACAATAGATTGAGGTTTATTAAGAACCTCCCTAGGGCCAAATAAATTCAAACAAACTTGTTAAACATTACATTTTTCTCACAAAAAGCATCTTTGAGACTTCACACTTTTATCATTTCCCTAAAATGTATTAAAATTAATTACATAAATCGTACATTTCTTTTCTTTCCCTAAATTACACACACACAAAAAAATCACTTAAGTTTCAATGGCAGGATGCCGTGAAAACACAGCTATTCTGAATAAAGGAGATGAAGGCCTAAGGGTTCCAGAGAATCGCCTGCCATACATCCACGTCAGCCGATAGTGATGGGACTGGTGCAGGAAGTTAAGAATAGAAGACAAAGAAGGAAGGAGAAAGAAAAGAAAGAAAGAAGGAAAGGTGGAGAGAAAGATGGAATAATAAATTTGCTAATTATCTTTTCATTATATGTCTTCATTTTTAATTGGATTGTAAAGCATTGTGATATTTTTAAACATCTAATGATAAAGAAATGAGGTAACAAATTAATTGAAAGAAAAGGCCTTTGGGACTTTAGTAATGTTAAGCATTTTTTTACAATGTTCAAATTTTAAAGTTCACTTCCTACTTAAAAAAAGTTTCATTCTAAGCCAAGGGTGGTGGTACACATCTATAATCCTGGAACTCTAGATGCCATGGCAGGCAAATCAAGTGTTTGAGGCCAGCCTGGGCTACGGAGAAAGATCCTGTCTCAACAGAACAAAACAAAAGAAGGAGGAGGAGGAGAAGGAAAAAGATTTTCATTCCATATCACAGGTAATAAAGAAGTCAAGAAATTTAAGGTAAAATTTTTATTACACAAAACATTTGGGAGAGATCTCCACCCTGAAAGTTGACTTATGTATGTCTACATGTGTATTACAAAACCAGCATTTCCTACGCTAGAACACCTTTTGCTCTTTTAAGGCAAAATGTCCACATTAATTATTCTTTTATTCTGATATTGAGAAAAATTATATCACATTGAGATAAAGCACAAATGCATAACATTCTCATCTGAGAAGTATGCTATTTGTGTAAAGAATAAAAGCTTAAACAATCCATTACTATTTACTAAATGCCTGCCCCATGGTCAAGGATATTGTGTCAGTTCAGGAAAAGAGTGACTGACATTTGAAAGCCAGGTGATGTGGTAAGTATACCGGACAAGGAGGTGGAGAACATAGGTCTGTTATCATTTATCTGAAATGTTGGGACCAGAAGTGTCCATGACTTCTGATTTGCATTGTATTTTGGAATATTCATGTATACAAGATATATTTCAGGGATGGAAGCCAAGCTTAAACACAAAATTCATTTATGTGTCATATAGACTTTATACACATAGTCTGAAGATAATTTGTACCATATTTTTAGTACACCTACATTTTGACAGTGACCTGTCACACAAAGTCAAGTGTGGAACTTTCTACTTGTTGGTGCTCAAAAAGTTTCACATTTTGGAACAATTTGAGTTTCAGCTTTTTAGATTAGAGATGCTCAACCTGTGTTTCTGTTCAGTCTCTATCTCTTGCTGGCTACGTGCTCTCAGGAAAGGCAACTTAGCCTGTAATCCTCTGCCTTCTAATGTGGAAAATGGATAGATGATATGTGACCTCTTAACTAAGGACATAATTGCGAAGTCCTCACACTCCAGGCGAGCATGAATGACTTGGAGGACGAATGTTAGTCATTTTAAGTGGTCCTAATATTTAATAGCATATTCTCACATCTGATGGTGTTAACGCAAGTAGAGAAACTAAATTACAGTGAAGTTGCTTTTGTTTTCCAGCCTGTTTCTTTTCTTTTTAACAGAACACTGAGATTCCCATATGCCATTTCTTCATTAAGGTTAAAAAGTGGCTGGGTGCCAGTGGCTCATGCCTGTAATGCTAGCTACTCAGGCGACAGAGATCAGAAGGATTATAATTTGACGGTTGCCCTGGGTAAACAGTTCCTGAGACCCTATCTCAAAAATACCCAACGCGAAGAAAGGGCTGGCAGAGTGGCTCAAGTGGTAGAACACCTGCCTAGCAAGTGTGAGGCCCTGAGTTCAAACCCCAATACCACCAAAAAAAGTGATAGTGTTCTGTAAATTAAAATAGAAAGTTGATTGTGATGCTATAACCTTTAAATTTGTTCAGATCTTTAGGAAGGGAAAAATGCTGTGGGGAATCAGCTTAGTCTAAATTTGTGAAGGAAGTGTCTTTTAAAGTGAAAAACATAAAAAAGCATTAAGGGGGACATTTCAAGGCAGCCTGGGGGGATCCTTAGCCAACTCTACATCTGCATAGGGATTTAGAGAAAGGCAAGGAGAGAGAAGGAGGAATTTCAAAGACACTGACCCTAAATCACAGGATTCTCTGCTCAAGCAGAAGTGCTCCCAGGTGAATGTGCTCCCTCTCACCACCCAGGGCTCCAGTTGCTTCAGTTCTTCCTCTTGACCTCAGTTCTCTCCTTTCTTTGTGTTTCTTTACTTTCCCTTCTCTTTCCAAAAAAGGCCTGTTTTTTTTTGTTGTTGTTGTTGTTGTTTTAAAGCTGTTGAACTAAAACTGTCAAGTCCTAGAGAATGCCTGCCAAGGGCTTTACCCAAAGCACTTACTCATTAAAGTCAGTGGGCCAGCATCTGACACAGCACATCAGTCAGAGCCAGGCTGTGGAAAGTTACCTGGTAGATAACAGAAAAGAAAAGGAGGCAACTTGGATCTCTCTTTGGTGCTCTTAAGATCTAAAGGAGAAGAATGTAGCTTTTTGTAGGTAGTGCCATGACAGGATAAAACTGTAACAACCAGCTAGAACACTAACAGCACAAAACAAACAAACCTATTGCTAGAAGACTGAAAACTGTAACTCAGGAATTTTTAATTGAATTTAAGAGGCATCTGGGAGCTGCTGTAAAGTCATGGAAAGGGAATGACCCTCTAAGGATGATGGTGACTAGAAGAAAAGCTCATTATCTGTAGGCTTGAGGGACATGTTGGACACAATACCAGTTGGATAATGGGGCATGTTTGAGCTGAAGTGATGTTCCACAGCCTTTGAGAGTTAGCTACAAATATGAATTGGGGTTTCAGCAATGTCCCTGAAAACTAGTTTGAAAAAAAGTCAATAATACTTTCTATGCTTAATATTTTTTATTTCTAAAATAAGATATTTGTACGTTGATTCCCTGCCTCACAGTGTAATGGCTGGGACAAACATTGGTTCTGTTGTGAAAATATGCAGTCTAATAACATTGAAATTAGCTTTATGATTGTTATTATTGCTGTCTAGCAAGAGAAGGTGAGAAAAAAGCAGAGAAAACTTATTTTATTTTGTAGTTAAAGAGTAAATCTCCTATGGTATAATTCTGTAGTGAGAATTATATGTGTGCAGGGTAAATTTTTTAAATATGATGACAATATTATAGTTCTGATTAATCATTTTTGCACAATTGTCTTGCTTTATTGGGTAATTCGTGCATGACATTGCCAGGTTCCAGCATTGTTAGTCATACAAACTCTGCTCTCATTTCTGTCTTCATAAAAGGCACAATGTGTGTGGAAAGTTTTAGGTAAATAATTTTTGGCATTGACCATGACAGCTGGACTGTTCCCTTGCTTACCAATAACTTCTGTTCTCTTAGTCTCATGGCCAGAAGGTGTAAGGTTATAATAGTGTCATCACATATTATTTTAAACTCTGGGTCAATCTGTATCAATTTTTCTACATGTGCACAAGGAGACCAGGCAGAGTGTCTCATGCCTGTAATTTCAGTTATCCAGGAGGCAGAGCTCAGGAGGATCACAGTTTGAGGCCAGTACAGGAAAAAAGATAGTAAGACTCAATCTCAACCAATAATCTGGGCATTATGGTGCATGTAAGGAAATATAGGCCCCAAAAGTGACCATGTGGAGAGGAGTGATCTGGCCAAGAGATTCTTTATTGCTGGGTAGGAGAAGGAGAGAGCCGAGAGAGAGAGAGAGAGAGAGAGAGAGAGAGAGAGAGAGAGGGGCAGGGGCTTAAATACCCCTCAGTGAGACTCAGAATGATCTGATTGGTTAGGATCTTATGGTTCATGCTGATTGGAGGTTGGGGCGGAAGGAGGGTTCAAGCTAGACTTGACGCAGGACCATGACCCTGGAAAACAGAAGCTTAAGGGCGCAGTAAGAACTGAAACCTATCAGCGCCATTATTGCCAACATTCCTCCCTTTTTTGTTTGTTAAGGAAGGGGAGCATTGTGTTCACTCTGACTTCTTCGAGCTGGCAAGGGGTGGCATAGGGGAAGGGAAGGGTTAGTTGGCAGATGGTGTCGGGGCAGTGAGTCTCATAATGGCGTACACTCAGGCTCTGAAAATGAAGATTTCCTCTTCCCTGAAGTTGATGAAGGTCCCATGTAGCCATAGGTCATAAAGAATCTTGAGCCAATCCTCCGACCTCCGCATGGTGGGTATCAGCCAACTATTCTCGTGTTTTGGAGAGGTTGGTATCCCTGGAGGTACAACTGGTTAAAGTTTTATTAGCAATAGCAGACATGCAGTGTGATACAGGGAGGAAGCTTAAGAATAGGAGAGCAAGAACATAGGAATTAGGATGGGCTTGGCCAGGAGAACCACTGTGAAATGTTCCCTAGACAATTTCAAGAGTCCATCAACTACAGAGAGAGAAATGGATGGCCATACATTATCTAAGACCCAAATAGGAATATTATGAGGAGCATAAAAAGGTGTCTGCTCAGGGACTACATACCTAGGGATCTAAATTCTGCAAAATCCTATAACTGCCAGGAAAGCTGTAAGCTGTCTTATGGTATGGGGGTTGGGAAGCAGAAGATTGGGTTGATGCATTTATGACTCAGGGAGTGAGTCTGTCCCTTTAAGGCCACACCTAGGTAGGTGACCTGTGGAAGGTAGGGACTGTCAGGATTTAAATGTAACGCTCTTGGATAAAAGAGAGCTTTAGTTCATTATTTTATAAAATTGACACTTTTAACCTTTTAAATGTTTGTACCATATTCAGATAACATTGTTACAAGGTGGTCATTTAAGACACATAAGCAAATATGTAAATGAACTCTGATTTAGTAGTACTTAAAGCTTGACAAGATCAGCAGAAAACATGAGTAATTTCTTTGATAAACTCTTTCTCTGTAATGGTTTTTTGTAGACGTTACTAAGAGCAGAACAATATTAAGATAACCTTGTTACTTCATAGACATAGAGGATTTGATTTTAGTTTGACATGACCTTAAAAATCTTTTAGGCAACTCTTAGATTATATTCAACTTTAACTTTATCACACACTGAAGCTTTATTATACACTTTTCAAACTTACTCAGACCTTCATACAACATACTAAACCCTTTGATGGTTTGCCCTCATCTTTCCTATTTGAAACAATCTTTAGGAGAAACCCTTCTTTACAAAATCCCTTCTCATCCAAAAAACCATTCCTTTTTCCTTTAACTTCTGAAAAAATACATTTATTACCTATCTATATCCTTTCCAGTTGTTTACTTTGTAACTTGTATTTTAAAATTAACTTTTATAAGAATTTTAAATTTATTATAGGGGCTGGAGCAACTAATTAGTAGCCCTTGTTGTTTTAAGGAATTTATGCTAGGCATAAGGCCTCATTGTCCCTCAGGCTTGAGGGGATATTGTTTTGGGTGTGGAAACTGTGAGGGATTTTTGAGGTTTATTTGAACAGGGAGGGCCATCCTGGCTCACCCTATACTCATCTCATCAGTCCACACTGTGGAATCTTCTTTGTTCCTGAAGGAGGGGGCAGCAGAGATAGCTGCCTGGGGGGAGGAGAATTTGAGCCTTTAATTGAAATAGTAAATCCTGTCCCATCAGGGGCACTGGAGTTTTAGGTACTATGAGGAAAGAGTGACAGAAGAGGAGGTCTCCTCAAGAGCAGGCCAGAGGCCAGGTAAACTAGCGCTCTAGGAGCTAGCCAGATTTGCCCTGAACAATAACTTTTGTCATTGGTTCAGGGACCAGGAGAAAAAGGTAAAACAGAGAAATGGGCTCCACTGTCTAGGAGGAAAATGGCCTTTTATTTTTCTGCCATTATGGCTCCTTGGCATTGATGCCAAGAAGTGGAGTGTGGACAGGAGGCTGGGACCCATCAATACATAAAAGGCAGCACCTCACCTTCCATCTGGTGACAGGGACACTTAGACCTCCAGTGGTTACCCTTGCAGAGGGCAGGGTCCTGAATGGGGGCAGGGCTGTCTTCCGGGCTGTTCCCCCTTAAGCACTCTCTGCAGAAGTGCCCCTCCTGTCCACCATGGTAGCAAGTTCAGGATACAGGCCCCAGTCAGGTGGGGTCCTCTCTGAGAGCAGCAGTGAGGCCATGGTGTCTCTTATCTTTTTCTCTCCTGTTAGTAAGATCCCGGACATACAGACATGGCTAGCTGTATTACTTGGCTCAATGACTTTTCTCTTCAGCCACAGTCTGAGTTTTTATGAATATCTGGGGCTGACTGTTAGAAATTTATCTTTGAGGAGAACCTCTCTCACCTGTGACTCTGAGTCCACTGTGGTATGCTTTCTGATAGCATCCTTAAGATGCTGTAGAAAAGTAAGAGGATTTTTTTTTAAGTTGTTGCTGTAAAGTAAAGTTATTATTTTACATTGACACCTGACACTCTGGAGAGCAAGTCTCTGAACTGTTCTGGGCCTGTTTCCTTGCTTGAAGAATGAGGGATTTGGTCTAGGTTAAACTACGTTTTTCCACTATGAGATGGCTGAAGTGACATTAATGCCACTTATCTTCTTTACCATTATTTATTTATTTTTTTTTAGTAATACTGGGGAATTAAACCCAGGGCTTTGCACATGCTGGGCAGACATTCTCCCATTGAGCTACTTCCTCAGCCCCAAATATTATTATTATTATTATTTTTATTTTGGCTGTACTGGGCTTGAACTCAGGACTTCATGCTTGTAAAGTGGCACTCTCCTGCTTGAGCCATATAATCACTTCCAACCTGAGTGGCCTGGGCTAGAACCCATTGCTTTTCTAATGAGATAAGAGTCTAGTTTGTAGAAGCAAAATATCCTTTCATGTCAGTTGGAAGGTTTGGATCACAGAGATAAAGGCTTGATTATATTTGTCTGGGCATCAGTACAGCTGTTTGGATGTTTTTAAATTTCCCTTAGATCTGATAACTGGAAGGGGACATACAATTTGCCCTCTTCCTTCCATTGCCTGTTGGAGAGGGAAGCACTCATTAAGAGATTCTGAGTATTGGAGTGGCTTAGAAGGTAGAAATTTGTATAGGGGACCTCAGTTTACTTTTTACTTTTATAGAAAAGGTCTAATTGGAGTATGGTATTATAATTTAAGGAATCCTGTGAAGGCCACTTCTCTTGGTCACCCAAGGCATATTGAGGCCAGGCCTCAGTACAAAGCTTCCAACATCTACCAGCCAAAGACTGGAAGATGCAGGTCCCATCTAGAAAGAACAAAACATTAATGATCCTGTCTTTTAGCTAACAGCAGGCAGCCTCTTTAATAAAGTCTACCTTTTTGATTTGTAAAGTTAGAGAAGGGCATTCAGAAGGCATTTCAGGCCAATAGCAGTGCCATATGGGAAAGCTAGTGTTAATATTTGGAGGGAAAAATTTATGTTGAGGCCAAAGGTAAAGAAAATTCTATATGAAAAACTTAGAGACCACAGTAATGTCTATTTAGTTTTTTCTGGAACTATAACCTTGAGCTAACAATTGACTTACAAGGGTCTGATGCCCTGAGGTGTGAGGTGGGGCTAGGAGCAGGACTTGTACAAGGCACCACTCCCTCCACACACACCTGGGACAAATGACCCTGACTGCCTAGGCCTGATCCTGCAGCCCATCGCCCCTCCCTCCTTCCCGTGTACTCTATGCACATTTATTCTAGGTGGGCTGCAGTCATCACCACGTGTGGCTGGCAGCCCAGGATGTGCTGGGTCCTCTCTATGGATTTTGGTAGCTATGGCAGGTGCTTTTGCTGTGTCCAGAAGCCGGCATCCTGTGCACAGGTGCACCTGTTTGCTTTCCCTCTTCCCCTTGTGGGGGCGGAGTTACAGCGTGAGTGTGGCAGCTGCAGTTTTTTGTAAGCACTTTTGTAAAGCAGCTGATTTAAAGTTACTTTAGACTGAGAGGCCTGGCAAACTAGTTGGAATAACTTAAGTCATAAGGTACCATGCTACAAATTTTTCAGGGGAGGCAGGGTCCCAGTAACCCCAGGGAGGGGAAGGCAGACAGAGACAGAGGATATGTGGTGAGACCAGGGAGGAGGCAGAAAAGGTGTGCTGACATCTTAGGTAAGGGAGGGGAAGGCAGAGCCTGGACACATGACACACGCTTAAGGGATTAGCCATCACCTGTGTCTCCAGGTTGCTCCCATTGATTGCTACTGGCAGGCTTTCAGGAAAAACGAAACCTCCACTCTCTGGTCGCCAAATAAATCTGGGGCTTGGTCTCAGCCCACAGGAAGGGAGCATGAGCTCTCCCAGAGCTGGAACTGCCTTCAGGCCAGAATTGGCAAGGAGTGGCTTGCTTAACTCCATGACAGGGAAAGTTTTTCAGGATGATAGGAGGAGATAGGTATGGTAAGCAGTGCAAGAAGTCTGTTTACATGAGGAAGAAGGAGGTTTGCTGATTTAGAGGAGAGGAATTTGCTGATTTAGAAACTGGTTTGCAGGCTGATAGAATCTGAGTAGGGGAACAGAAAGTACAGAGGGAGGGTTCCAGGTCAGAGAGCTGGATTTAGATGGAGGTATGAAAAGGCTTGGACATAATGGAATCTCTCCCCATTGTCTCAATCACTCACAGTAGTTATGTGTCCCATAGAAGGTTTGGTTGTCTAAAGGATAAGTGGGCCAGATTTGGGTGCAAAAGCAGATTAAATTTTTTTGGTTTTATGTCTGGGGTCAAACCCAAGGTGTCCAGATTATTGAGGAGGCATCTCAGTGGGGAGTCAGATGGCAGAGAAGATGTAGAGGCACCCATTATGCGGGACCTAGTCCTGGAATGGGAGAGGAGGATATTATGTACTGTGGAGTGGCCCTGTGCAGCACAAATATCCGAGAAAATGCAAAGCGCATGAGAATCAGTCATCACTGAGTTCAGGTGGTTTACAGGCCAGAGGCCGGTGGCTTGGATTACCTAGGCCTAGTTTTTGTAGGGTCCCGGACCCTGTAAAATCCGAGCCCTGCAGAGAAGGGGATCCCTCTACTATCTGAGCTGCCCAGAGATAGCCCAAAGCAGGGGAAGTGTTTTAAAACCCCAGAGACTGCAAAGGGAGCCCAAGAAGGGTAGGCAGACTCACCAAAGAATGTCTGGTGTTGGATGTGAGCGAGGGCAATCGGGAGGATGAGTCCTGGCCAGTTACATCCTCAGGGTGGTCGTGGGGTGAGTCGGAATGGGGGTCCCACCAGGATTAGTGAGAAGTCCCCATCTGAGTCACAGCACCAAATGTAAGGAAATAGAGGCCCCAAAAGTGACCACGTGGAGAGGAGTGATCTGGCCAAGAGATTCTTTATTGCTGGGTGGGAGAGGGAGAGAGCCAAGAGAGAGAGAGGGGTAGGGGCTTTAATACCCCTCAGTGAGACTCGGCAAGATCTGATTGGTTAGGATCTTATGGTTCATGCTGATTGGAGGTTGGGGCAGAAGGAGAATTCAAGATAAACTTGAGGCAAGACCATGACCCTGGAAAACAGAAGCTTAAGGGTGCAGTAAGAACTAAAACCTATTGGCACCATTATTGCCAACAGTGCATATGTGTGGTCCCACATATATGGGAAGCATCAGTAGGAAAATTTCCATCTGAGGCCAGCCCTGGGCAAAGACATGAGACCCTATTGGAAAAGTAACTAAAATAAAAAGGGTTGGGGGGGTTGTTCAAGGGATAAAGCACCTGCCCAACAAGTGTGAGGTCCTGAGTTCAAATCCCAGTACCAACACAAACATACAGAAAGAAATACTTACAGGCTTGTTGTTAAAAATCCGTAACATAATGGGAGAGAAATTCAGGGGTCACTTTTAAATGTTGATGTTCTATCAAAAGCCATTTGGAAAGAATTTCTCAACAGCAAAAGGCAATAGTGATAGAAATTTTATTAAAAGGTTTTAATAGGGAGAATAGACAGAATTCTGCATATTCACCTCAGTCCTTGTGGGCTGAAATTCTAGCTCCCAACCCCTGGAGTCTTTAAAAATGTACTTTTTAGGACATTAAAGTAAGCAATAGGATGCTATTTTAAGCAATTCAACATCTTGAAAGATTATAAATGTGTTTTCAACTAATCTCAAGTTCTTTAAGACCCAGATGTTTTTAAATGCCAGATTCTTTCTGAATTTTAAAGTAATAAGATAGAATGTAGAGAATTTCTCTTTGCACTTATAGTCTGTACCTGAGATGTCTTTAAAAATTACCAAATCCTTCAACCTCACATTACGTGGATTTATTTCCATTACTACCAGCAGAGGGAGGCCTAGACTTCTTTGAGCCTCTGAAATTGATCTGAATCATTAGAAATGACCCTGTGTCCGCTCAATTCAGATTCCCATTCCTGCTGAGTGAAATTTTGGATTCATCATAGTGTTACAAGAATACATTTCTTTTCTTCGTTGCCTCATTATCAACACCAACCAAATTCCATTATGCTCAACACACCACAAACATAAAGCCTAAGGATTCAGTGAATCAAGTTCCCAAAAATATAAACATCCCAGAAACAAAGACTAACCATCCCTCTTGGTGAAGTTCTCCATCATTAGAAAGGTCTCATTGCCTTTTTTCCCCTTTGTTTCTCAGCTACCACATCCCCTATTCCTCCTCTTTACCTCAGGCTCTCACCTACCACCCAACTGCCTATTAATTGCATGGTTTGAAGGTGTCCCCAAAAAGGACACATATGGAAAACAATCCCTAAATTTATATGTTGATGGTATTTTGAGGTCAGGCCTTGGGAGGTAATTAGTTTGCATGAAGTCATGAAAGTGGATCCCCCAAGATGGCACAAGTGGCTTTAGAAAAAAAGGAAGGGAGACAATTTTCATGCTCTCACTCTGTCACTGTGGGGTGCTTTCCACTATGCTTTGACACAGCTGGTAGGCCCTTAGAGATGTGGTGACTTGGTGTTGGGCTTCCAAGTCTCCAAAATTGTGAGAAATTAATTTATTTTCTTTAGAAATTGCTCAATTTCAGGTATTCTGGTATAGCAACACAAATTAGACTAAGAAAATCACAGACCTAATTTAATTTAATTTTATTTTTAGCTCTATTCCTAATAAGAGTCTTATTTTCTGCTTCCAAATCTACCAATAATCTATCTGCTGCTGTTAACATTCTATCTAAGAAGATCTGTCATAGCTGCTAAAACATCGTTCTCCTCTATCCTGCAGATTATTGTCAATGAGCACACATTTACTAAGACTAAAAACAGGAAAGCATTTATCTAGGTACTGTGTCATATAAAAGTGAACAAGATATACCAGTAAATAAGAGGTGAACAGAAAGACTCACAAAGATTTTAGATATACTGAGTTTATTGTTCAGATTTTGCAGAAGGACTTAACAAATGAATAGCTGCTGTTTGTTAATGACTCTTTCTGGCCAGCACTTGAAATAAGAGAGATGACACATTAGAATACCAGTCACTACCAAACAAAAGCAATCTCAGATCACTAGTGCAATTGTAATCTTGGTATTGATGCTATTTCCCAAGAGTTCCGAGTATCTTTTTGTCTCAAAAAGTTGCCTTCTGGGTTCCATTACTAAATTTGTTGGCTAAATTACTGTATGTCTGCCTCAATGCCCAGTTAACATAGGGATTTCCTGCTAGCCTGAAGGATTTCTCAAGATCCTGCCCAAATTGATGGGATCATTTGGTCCCATTTAGTCCATGTGAATAATAACTCCTTTTTGACCCAGCTGAGAATTCTGGTCCAACAAACCCCCATTGGACCTCTGCTCATATCAAAAGAGACAATGAAAACTCTAGTGTCCTCTATCCCAACTTCTTTGCTGTCACTAATTATTTGGACCCAACGAAAATATCATTTTTTATGTACCCATTCAGCATTCAGAAGAAATGGAGCCACCTTTACCTAACCCTTATTCATGTTATGCATAAACTCATTGATTCTGTAGTATTGCTCCAGCTGTCATTTGAAAAGAGTTCAACTGTTTTATCACTTTATTCTACTTGTAATATAATACATAATTTTATAGTCCAGTGCTTTTAAACAATGCTCCATTTAGAAGATAATATGAATAACTACCAGCTCAAGCACAGAATTGTTAATAGACCATAAAAGGGTTCATATAAAGTATCATTGTTTTCCTATCGTATCCTTTATCTAACTACTGTTTTGATGTCTCTGTGCAGTAATAATTTAATTTTGAACTTTAACATTAGCTTCAAAATGACTTAAGCATCTGTCTTGCCGAGGAGTCATAACCTTCCCCAAGTTGTTGGTGCCAGGGCATATTATTTACGCCCCCTGAACGTCTTCCAGTGTCTCACAGCATATTTTAATGAATTAAAACTAATGTAAAACATTTATAACTTGAATAGCAAATAGGTTGGAAATATAATAAATTAGTTATAAAACTTTTTGTAGCTGAGTATTCTTATAAATGAAAATGGTGGAATCTTGGAATCAGTAGCTTTTAATTCAGTGGAAATAAGTAGAAAGAACTATGAGTAAGAACAAAGGTTATAGAATGGAGGAAGCCATTGGTTTCACTGCTTTGTAGTGCCCAAGGATTTATCAGTAAGGCAGAGTGTTAGGGAAGGATGAGGATAGCACCTTCACCTCCAACCTCAACAGAAGGGAACATAGGGAAGGTCAACAGTTGAGACAGATTTGTCAAGTTTAGTCACACATTGCACTGAGGCATCTGGCATGATATAAAAAGGTCATCCAGGCTGAAGGCTGACTGGAGATATGGGAAATAAATGTTTAACATAATAGGTAAAAAGGACAGCAGAAGGAGTATGCGATTAGTGACTCTCTATTTTGCTAGTTTACAAGTTGTATAACCTTGGGTGAATTATTTAACCTTCTTTAGACTCACTGCTCCTATCTGTAACATTGGTGTAATTCAATTATCAAATAGAACCTGGGTAATCTGATGATCTTGTTCATTTGAAACGTTACTAAATGGTATGCACTCTTTTCTGATACAGAACTTGTAATAATAGGACAAGGGTCAGCATCAGGGGTATTTGCTTATAAATAATAGACCAAAGGGGAAGCAAGGAGAGGACTAGCAAAAGGATAGAGCTTATTAGGAACACAAACTGGTTATGAAAATGGGACAAAAGCAGATGACTTTGGATCACCCTGGAGGCTGCAACTTTGGGGCAGAATTTGAATGGATGAGTAGTTTGGGGTCCTAGCACTCAGCATTGGGACATGATGAGTGGCTGAGGTTGGCTATGAGGAAGACATTGAGCCCAGCACCTTACAGAAGCCACAGCATTGTCCTGACAGAGACAGCAACATGAACTAAGAGATTGCTCTAAACTTCAGCCTGGGGGTTGTTTCAGAGCATCCTGCCTCAAAGTTAGATTGGTATTCAAACTAAAGGCTACTTTGTCAACAACAACAACAAAAAGGAAATTACTTATTCTTGACTTCCCTTGTAGATTTGTGAATAAACCTATCAAATGCTTCACCAAGTCCTTAAAAATGTTTTTTACAGAGGTTAACTGTTAAGATGTTTCCCTTTGACTTTTTTACCCTGCAATTCTTTCTCAGCGAGGCAGTTGGGTATTGGAGAAGCATTACCTCCAAAATCTCAGAGGTACAATCCACAGGATCTGTCTCATTTTTGTAAAATTCAAAAGCAGAAATCGATATGTTGACATGCCAAGAGACTGGCACTGAAGGTCTGGTCTGTCCCCAGCTTCAAACCAGGGAGTTCATAAAAGGTATTAGTTCCTGGTGTCCATCCTCTCTCCTAAGAGTCCTGAGTGTCTTTGTGCCTCAAAAGACTGACTTTTTAGTACTACTGAGCTCAACCACCATCCTTGAGCTCACCTGCTGTGTGATTCTACTGAACTTGCTCTGTGGTTCCCATCTGCAGGCAGGAGCCAGGTATCCTGCTGTTTTCCCTTTGTTAACCTGCAGTCTAAGTCTTCACTACAGGAGGACTGTACAAGACAGCCATTGTGGTTTTATATATCCACGGGGAGTCCAACCTCACATGGTTATCATCCTTCCTCTGCTGACTTCTTTTCTGCATCTTTTAGGTAGGGAATAGCCTAAGTCAGGCAAGTACTTATAGACATATACTAGTCCTTATATTCAGTGTCTCTGCCTCAACTGTCACCAAGAGGTATGATGTTAACATGAAATATTTATGAAAATTCTCATAAAAATCTGAAAATACATTTTGAAGAAAATCATAAAACTCTCCTTTTCATGATTATCACAACTTTAAGTAAGCTACAAACAAGTATTATTTCATGTTTATGAATAGGAAGATTGGATTTCACTAAAAACAAAAAAAAATTTCCCAGATTGACCTAGGGATAGTGTAATTCCAATTAAAATGCCAACAGGATTTAAAAATTTGATCATTGTTTGTTTTTGTTTGTTTGCTTTAGTAGAAGTTGACAGGCTGTCTCCATCGTTATATGGAAGAGGAAAAGGAAAAACAAAGGCAGAACAGCACACCTTGAATAGGATTGAACTGTGTGAGGAAATTTGCATCTAAAAGTGTCAAAGTACCAGAATACATAAATTAAAAGAGGATGGTATTGGAGGAATATACAAACAGTGTGAGATAGAATTTAGAGCCTGGGGTAGACAAACACATATATAGAAACCTGGTATGTGACAGAAGTTTGGGGAAAACTGTTCTCAATTATTGTGCTGAGATAACCAGTCAGCCACATATGGAAAGAAGGCAATTCATTACCTGACTTGCACCAGGCACAAAAATCTATTCCTAGTCAACTAAAATCTAAATGTTTAAAGCCAACCTATAAAAATAAGAAAAATATAGCACAGGAGGATATTTGTATAATTTCCTTATAGGGAAATATATCTTAAGTGACGAGAACTATATAAACTATAGAAAAAAGATCAGTAATTTTACTATAGTAAAAAAATCTTTATCAAATTTAAATATAAAAAACAGAGAAATAATGAACAAACAAAAAAGGGGGTATAAGGAAGATTGGTTACAAGATCCCTCTCAGACTCTGCCAGTGCAAAGTCCTGTCAACATAATAATGCGGTATTTGGTTACAACCTATGCACATCTTTCTGTAGGTTTTAAGTAATTTCCAAATGACTTACAGTACCCAATGCAATGTAAATGTGACATAAATGGTTGTGATACTGTAATATTTGGGAAAGGGCAAAAAAAAGGTCTATACATAATCAGAAATTTTCCTTTTATATTTTTTCCACAGTTGGCTGAATATGTGAATGTGTAACTTGAAGATATAGAAAGCAGACTAAGGCATGGCTCCAGCATTAGAGCACCTGCTTTGTGATCACAAAGCCCTGAGTTCAAACATCAGTACTGCCAATATACACAAAATACTATAGATCATCTAAAAATCAAAGTAGAAAAAACCAGATGACTCAATAGGAAAGTGGGCGAAAGATATAAGATATGAATAGGCAGGAAAATATATAGTAACCAAAAGAAAAGCAAACTAAACCACACAAAAAAATATCATTTAACTAGCAGAAAAGAATTTAGAAGTCTAATAGTTTTAAGTCCTGGCAAGGATGTAGAGAAAATAAACATAAGATTTCAGTGGGAATATGTGATTAACAGCCTATGTGTGCAGGAAATTTTCATTACCTAGTAAACTATAAATGCACATTCCTTATAATTATCAATTGCACTTTTTAGTCTTAAAACAATTGCAAATTGTTTGTTAAATACACTAAAAATATTGTGGTAATAATTTAAACACAATTCCATCATCTTGTGCTGAACATTCAAACTGTTTTCTGCAAGGCTCAGTTTAAAATCACCCATCTCAGTTCCTAAAGTTCCTCACTTTTCCCTTTCAGAAACATTTTTAGTGGGCTCCTTTACTGCAATAAGATTATTAAAGTATACTTTGTTTGATCAACAAGTGGTCAATCAAGGTGTTCCTTTGGCAGTCCATGATAATACAGTTAAACAATAAATATACTATAATAAGAGATATCTAGAGCTTTACATACTCTCTTGGTCAGTTATTGCTTTTTGCTGCTACAATTAAATACCACATACTAAGTAAGTTACAGAATAAAGAGATTCATTTTGGTTCATGGTTCTGGTCCAAGATCAAGGACTCAAATCTGACGATGGCCTTTCTGACTGAGTCCCTAGGCAACATGAGGCATCACATTGTGAGAGACAGGGAGCTTGTGAGACCCAGCTACAGTGGATTTTACAGCAGACCCATTAAAAAATAACACATTTGTTCATTAATCATATGAATGAATGAATGAACTCATGGGGGAAGAGTCCTAATCAACTCTTAGAAGTATCCTCTGGTCTTACCTATTAATATCTTATAATGGGGATTTAATTTCAGCGTGAGTTTTGAAAGAGACAAACCATATTCAAACCATAACACATTCCAACATGAATGAATCTCACAAACATAATAAGGACTTAAAAACATAACAATAAAATGAAAATAACTATGTTATAGAGACATGGTTCAGCTTAATTTACATAAAATTTAAATAATATAAATTATCTAAGGATATATACACTTATGGTCAAAGCTGAGAAAATAAAGACAGATAATATATACTATTTAACCTTGTCAACAACCACTTGAGGAGTGAGAGAGAGAATTACAGCCAAGATATGTACATGGAGTTTCAACTGTGTTTGTAATGTTTTCTCTCTTAAGATAGGTGGTGGCCTCCTAAGAGTCCATTAAATTATTATTCAAATCTTATTAATTTTAATTATTTCATTAGAATATTTAAAGGAAAAAGTTATTAAGGGTAAGATATTTGAAAGTGATTGTTTCCAGAAAGATGAAATGCCAGTAGTGTCAAATACTGCAGTGTTCAAATATAAGAAACAAACAGTGCCCTTTGGAATCAAGGACCTAGTATATTCTGAGTAGAAATGTTTGTTTTGGGTGGTACTGGGTGTTAGGTCCCTGGCATTTTTGGGGTGGGTGAAAGGCTAGCACTGAAACCACACCCCCTGATTTATGACTGCTTGCCCAACTCACCTGATTGTTTCTCAGCTTGCAAAACAACTCAGGAACTTCCAGTTACTCAACTAGCCAGGCATGTCAACCTGTTCCATCTGGTGGTCACAGATAATCAGAGACCAGAAACTCTCTCTCTCCCCCATGGTTTGGCCTCTCCTATAAAGCCCACTATCCATTTTCAGCCATGCTGCCTCACTATGAATCCAAAAAGAGTGGTGGCCCTGCAGTCTGGACCAATAAATCTTTCCTTTCCACACGTGGCGTGATCTTTATACAGCAGTACCTTACATCTGGTGCCGAAACCTGGGAGTGGTTAACAGGATGCTCCAGCCTGGGGATGCTCCCTTGGCCTTCATGTCCTGCCCTCTCCCGAACCCAGACTGCTGAACTGACCCCACATGCCTCCGGAATGTGGATTTTGGAACTTACTGCCTTGCTGGCATTCCCATCCATCATTAGGCTTTCTCGTCCATTGCTCTCCATCTGACCTACTCCTCTCCTCAGACTTGGTAAATGTCACTCTCTTCAGGGCTGCCTACTCTCTCTCTCTCTCTCTCTCTCTCTGGTCTCAGAAGTCACAGGCACCATGCCAGGCATGCCTCCTACCCCCCACTTGGGGTGCCCACCGCTTAGCACAGAGACACCTGGCTAACCAGTTGGGCATTCTCTGTTGGATGGCAGCCCAGGCCAGGGACCCCCATCCTTGGGAACCCATTCAGGTGACAGTCCCACTCTCCTTCCCTCTCTCTCTCACTCTCCCTCCCTATTTTCCTTTCTTCCACCTAAGGTGAGAGCTGGACAGCCCTTCCAGCTTACTTTGACTAAATGACAACCAGATGATTCTGCTCTCCTTGCCTGAGTCACATAAGGGAGGCTAGATCTTGACCTAGATCTATATTGGCCTGAAAGGTAAACTCACCAAGGCACCTGCCTCTCTCTCTCTCTCTCTCTTTCTCTCTCTCTCTCTCGCTTTCCTTCTACATTATGGGGACCTCCCACTCTACATTAGATGCATCCACTGGGATGCCTTCTCTGCACCCTCCCCCTTGGTCTCCAAGACCATATAAAACTTAAGCTACTGATCTATGACTGCAACACCATTTGGCCTCAGTACAAGCTAGACAATCCTTCACAATGGCCTGAAAATGGTACTTCTGATTTTCACACACTTCTAAATCTTGACAATTTCTGCCATTGCAACGGCAAGTGATCTGAAATTCCATCCATCCAAGCTTTTCTTTCTTTCTGCTTTCAACCCTCCCTGCTCCAATCTTGTAACGCTGTTCAAATCCTCCTTGCCAGCAACACAACCCCCTCAAAGTCTGTGTCTCTCCCTCCCACTAAACCCTCTCCTGAAGATTCTTCTCTTACTTGTGACCTGACGGGCTCTGTCTGTCCACCTCCCAACTCCTTCCGCCAGTCCTCTACATCAGTCTCTTCTCCCACCTCATCCTCCCATGACTCAGACCCCACTTCTTCCACCCCTGCTGGCTCTCCCAAACATCTGCCACCCTCTTCCCTTCTACAGTAGTTACAATTGACCCTGAGCCATCAGCTCCTCAGGAACCAACACTGCCAGCCTTGCCCTCAGCCCCTGCTATACTCTCACCCTTCTCCTCCCCACCTGTGTCCCAAACCCACTCACATACCTCCTCTCAAGCACTCCCAGCCCATCTATATGTTCACCTACCTCTTTGCGGGGCTATAGACTGCTTCCCATAGGGCAGTCAATTTTGACAAACTTAGAGAAATTATCCAGCATCTAACCGAAAACCCCACCAACTTTTTGGGATGCCTGACAGAAACCCTAACCCACTATACTTTATCTTAACTCTCATTTATCTTAACTCCAGGAAGTGGCAGGAGCTAATGTCATTACCAGAGTTCATGTGCCCTTTTCCATGACTGATCTCTCTCTCAAATTGAAGAGACTTAACTCCTTCTCAAATGACTCAGCCTCCTATATTAAAAAATCTAAATACCTAACCCAAGCATATGATATGACTTGGCATAACATTCATCTTCCGAGGATAGAATAATTATTCTCTTATTTTATCTCCCAATCCTTCCCTGATATTCAAACAAAACTTTAAACAGAGGGTGGCCCTCAAACTCCCCAGGGAGATCTTGTGAAAATGGCATTTAAGGTACTTTATAACTGAGATGAGGCTTGAGACCAGTAAAAAGCCCAGCTCTTGGAGGCTTCCTTGAGGCCACCTCCTCCAACTTCCAGATGGGCCAGACAACAATGCACGCCTCCAGGGGCCTGCTTCAAATGCAACCAGACAGGACACTGAGCAAAACACTGCCCTTAACCTCACCCACTGCCAGTACCCTGTCCATGATGTGGCCAGAATGGACACTGGAGGATGACTGCCCCTCTTTGTCTCTGCAAGGTAGGTCAGTCTCCCACTCCCACTCTCAATAGAGTGAAGGCCTCACAGACCTCTTGGGCCTGGTGGCAGAAGACTGATGCAGCCCTGGGACCTCAGCCCCCTTCAAAATCACCTCAGAGGAGCCTAGGGTAACTGTCCAAGTAACAAGTACCTGATTTTTCAGGTAAGCCTCATCCTTCACAGATCTCCATGGTGAGGGTAGACAGTCTTCTCCACCAGCCAGAAAAAGAAAGACAGTTTTATTTAAATTTAAAATTTTTATAAAAGTTAATTTAAAAATACAAGTTACAAAGTAGACAACTGGAAAGGATATAGATGGTAAACTTCAATGTGTGACAAAGTTAAAGTTGACTATAATCTAAGAGCTGCCTAAAAGATTTTTAAGGTCATGTCAAACTAAAGTCAAATTCTCTATGTCTATAAAATAACAAGGTTATCTTACTATTGTTCTGCTCTGAGTAACATCTACAAAAAAACTGTTAGATTTTATCAAAGAAATTATTTCTGCTGATCTTGTCAAGCTTTAAGTACTACTAAATCAGAGTTCATTTATCTAAATATGGTACAAACATTTACAAAGTTAAAAATACAAATTTATAAAAAATAATAGCTCTCTTTCACATTTAACCTACATCCTGACAATCTGACCCTGTTTGCCTTTAAAGATTCCACAAACCCTTCACAGCAACTAACCTGGACACTTTTGTCACAAGAGATTAAGACAGCCCTCATCTTTTTGAATAGACACTAACCAGAGACTCATTAGATTGGCACTACCCAGAGGCCACCCTTCTTCAGTGCAAAGCCACGGAGCCCCTCATCTGCAATGCAACTGAGTCCCTTTTAAAACTTTCTGGCCTCTGGGGATACAAAGTCTCTAAGATGAAGGCTCAATTATGTCTCCTCAGGTCACCTACCTAGGTGTGTTCTTAAAGGGACAGACTCACTCTCTGAATCATGAGTGAATCAACCCAATCTTCCATTTCCACTCCCCCATACCATAAAAAAAATAGCTTAGAACTTTCTTGGGAGTTACAGGATTTTACAGAATCTGGATCCCTAAATACACAGCCTTTAACAGACACCTTTTTCTGCTCCTTCTAATATTCCTATTTGGGTCTTAAATAATGTATGGCCACCCATTTCTCTTAAAAAACTTGCCTTCAACAGACTCTGCTCCTCTGGCTGACTATCTATCTTATCTTAACCTCCTGTGGGAATTTCTCAGAGAGCAGGCAGACCAGATTCTGCCCCACCCTATAACAATTTCAATTAAACTAGGGGATCTTGCTCTCCTAAAGGATCTTCAACCCTCTCTGCTGGGACCTCAGTGGACCAGCCCTCATCTGGTCATCCTCACAATGCCCACCACTGTCAATATCAATGGGATCCCCCTGTGGCAACACCTCTCAAGGATAAAACATTGCCCACCAACTTCAGACTTTTCCACTACAAGAAAGGATGAGTACTCTTGCATACCGCTGGGCTCCACATGACTACGCCTCTCCTGCCAACTCTCTCCCTCTTCCACTCCTGCATAAGCTCTTAGTCCTCATCTGGCTCTCAATCTGCTTTCCCTTCCCAGCCCAAAAATCCTCCTGTGACCCATGCATGCTCATTGCAAGGGAAGGAAGTAGTGTTGCTAAGACTTTACTGTTTCACACTTACTATTCCTGTGCAGGCTCTGTTATCAGGTCATGTACTCACAATCACACCATCTATCAAGTGTGCTCCCATGATAATCAATTTACCTGCTTCAACCCCACTTATCGCCCTGTGGCGCAGTGGTTAGAACTCAGGAGTGGCCACCTCACTGGGAACATTGTTACTTGAACCCAAGTGTTCGATCCTGAAAAAACAGTGTCATTATTGTTTGATGCATGTGAGACCATAGACAAACTATGTGAAGGTACAGGCTGTGGCTGTGGGGGCCTGGGTTGGGAAAGAACCTATACATTAAATGAAAAATATTTGTGCCAGGAAGAACTCTTGGCTATGTAATAATGAAGGTTATCATTTTTGCCCTTATTGGAGTTGTGTTTCATGGGCCACATGGCATGGGGCTACACACTTAGCCCTCCTCCTTCAGAAGGACACTACTATCCCTAACTGCAGTCAAGGCACCTGTAACCCTGTAAATTTCACTGTACTTAAGCCATCTGATTGGACACAGGGATAAATAATTAACATAAGGATAGATGGCCAAGGCTTTGACCCCCGGACTCTGTTACACCTTAAGTTAACAACTGTTACCCATGAGAGTTCCATAGAGGAGATCACTGAGGGAATGACAAATCTTGCCCATGTTCCCATCCAGACTTGGAGGGGATGGGATCCTGAAGGTTTGTTTGGAGGATGGCTTTCTGATCATAGGTGGATTTAAAACACGGTGGGGGCAGTGGGCCTAATTCTGGGAGCATGCACAATACTTCCCTGCTTCTTTTCCCTTGGATATATGATCTATTAGGTCCATTATAGAGGCTACTATAGAAAGATGGAAAAAGAAACCCTTGAACCAGGAAAATGCTCTTTAATCCTAGATGCCTCCAGGATTATTCAGGGAACTCAGCAGACAGACTTCCCACCAGATGCTACTACAACCTTCTCCCCACAACTGGCCTTGTCTACAAGTGAAGCTTGGGAAAAACCATCAGCTTCTGCTCCTGGGGACCCCATAAATTTCCAAATTCTAGCCAACCCCCCCCTTAATGATGCCCCCACTCAGCATGAAGCAGCTAGATGGATTGGCACCCATAATATCAACAAAAGGCTGGAATGTTAGGTCCCTGGCATTCTTGGGGCAGGTGGAAGGTCCCGAGGCTAGCACTGAAACCACACCCCCTGATTTATGACTGCTCTCCCAACTCTCGTGCTCTTTTCTCTGATTGTTTCTCACCTTTCAAAACAACTCAGGAAGTTCCAGTTACTCAACTAGCCAGGCATGTCGACCTGTTCCATCCTGTGGTCACAGATAATCAGAGACCAGAAACTCTCTCCTTCCTCCTTGGCTTGGACCCTCCTATAAAGCACACTACTCATTTCACCTATGCCACTGCTCTCTGATCTCTGGGGGGTAGCCCTGTGGTCTGGATCTTAATAAATCTTTTCTTTCCACACATGGTGTGGTCTTAATTCATCAGTACCTTACACTGGGGATCAAACCCAGCCCGTTTTTATGCTAGGCAAGTGCTCAACCACTGAGTTATATCCTGAGCTCTCTTATTGTGGAAGTAGTTTGAGTGATGTGGTAGGAATGGGGCTTAAAAAGAGATTGGAAAAATATAAGGGAGATACAGTTCTACAAACATTTAAGAAAGATAACATTTACTGCAGTGAACACTTTTTAAAATGGCCTGGGCACAGTTCAAAAGCAAACCTAACACAAAGGGGTTCATCATGTATGCTCTTCTCTGTGTATATTCCTGCCATACTTTAAGCCAAGAGACGTTGCAATCAGCTCCTCTACTGAGAAGCACAGCAAGTACTTATAATTATGCATTTTTCATTTTTAGCTCCTTTGATTGCTTTGATAATAGATCACTTTACATAAATGAGAAGCAGCAAATAAGGTCAAGAGGGTGGGTACATTGGTGGAAAATTTACCAGCGTGAAGAGTGGAGGGAGTTTGCAAATGTTGGCTCAGCCAACATTTTGGAGGAAAAGGAAAGGTGGAGAGGGATAGACTCAAAAATCAAGAAAAAAGGAGGAGAAATAAAATAGTATGAGAAGTGAGGATTAGGAAAAGCCTTCCTCAATTTGCAATTACTGACCCATGAGAACACATTTAATACTTCTTTTGCTTTCAATAAATACATCCACAATTAAAAACGCATTATCTTTGCCTAACATATTGTAAAACTATGTGCTCTCTTCTGGAAGCAGTCAAGCTCAAGTATTTAACTAAATGATTACAAAAATGTTAATCTTGTAGCAACAATATCTGGAAAATTCTGTACACCAAGTGAAGTCGGAAATAAATGATCACAAATGAAGATTAAATCAGAACATCATAGTAACATGTAAAGATTAGAAAAAAATTAATAGTAGTAATTAAAATGAGATATAGTCAGTGATCTGTTCTTAATAGAGTTGCCAGATTTAGCAAGTAATAATATAAGATGACTAGTTCACTTTGAATTAAAAGGAACAAAAATATTTTTTATAGTTTATGTATGTTTCGTGTAGTATTTTTGTCATACCTATATTAAAATCTTAATGATTATATGAACTTCAATTGTACCTGAGTATCTTGTATTTTAGCTGGCAATACAAGTTCTTAAACTCTTTCACCAGTCTTTCAATCTGAGTTAAACATTCATGTTCTTTCTGTTTTCACTCAAATTTATTTTCAGTTTTTCTGTCACATTGTTCTCTTTTTCTTATATTATATATACATCATTTAGAGAAGTAACAATGTGGTTTGATTTCTCTGAGCAGATGTCATATTTTAACCAATAGCTTTTGTTAATGCAAAATACAGCTCTTGCCACATAGGAAGTAAGAGATAGTTTACTATGAGCCAAATATGAGTGACCAAGACCTAGGAACATGTTCAGTTTAACCAGCACCATTTATTGAAGATGCTGTCTTTTCTCCATTGTATGCCTTGGGCTCCTTTGTCAAAATTCAGCTGCATGGATTTATGTCTGGGTCTTCTATTCTGTTCCATCATTTTTGTGCCAGTACCATGATGTTTTTTTGGTATGGCTCTATAGTGCAGTTTCATGTCAAGTATTGTGATACCTCCAGCTTTGCTTTTTGCTCAGTATTGCCTTGGCTGTTCACAGTCTTTTGTGCTTCCCTATGAACTTTAGGGTTGATTTTTTAATCTCTATGAGGAATCTCATTGGAAATTTTGTCGGGGATTGCCTTGAACATACAGATTGCTTTGGTAGCATAACCATTTTCATATTAATTCTTCCAATCTATGAGCGTGGGAGATTTTTCCATCTTCTGATGTCTTCTTCAATTTCTTCAGTGATTTATAGTTTTAATTGCAGAGGTCTTTTGTTTCCTTTGTTAAATTTATTCCTGGGTATTTTTTGAGGCTATTGTAAATGGAATTGTTTTCCTAAATTCTTTCTCAGTCTGTTCATTGTTTGTATACAGTAAAGCTACTGATTTTTGTACATTGATTTTGCATACTGCTGAAGGTATTTATGGTGTCTAAGATATGGTCTGTCTATATATTGACAACTTCCTATTTAGCAGACTAACCAGACCAACTATCCTTGCAGCCACTAACCCGAGGTTTTCTTTCAGGTTTGTGGGGGCTCAGTGATGTTGAGACTGTCAACAATCTGCCATCTTGGCTCTTCCTCCCAATAGCTTTCTAATATAAAAAATTATTCTTTTCCAAATGAGGTAAGTATCCATATTATTCATTATTGGAGCACAATGCTTTCAACCTTCCCAATGTCACTAGAAGTACAAGGCTTTGCAGTAAAATTAATAGAAAACTCAGCCTTACTTCTACTAGTTTCTGGTATATAATATTGTACAAGTCATTTAAACTTTACTTTTTTCTTATAAAATGATCTCATTAGAACTGTGTCATAAGTTGCTATGAAACTTAGAAACACTAATGCAAGTAAAGCACTTACTGTATTGTCTGGGTCATTCCAAGTGCTCCCAGGTGCACTTATCAGTGGGAGGTCTTAAATTAGATTCTTTTCGTCCATTTAGGAAGCATGGTTTTTATCATGCAGATATCCATAAACATTTACCTTCCCTGTGGAAGGAAAAATGCTTAGCAAAGTAGATGAAAACGTTGTCAGAAAGCCTTCCAGTGCCTAGTTCCAAACCTCCTTTTCCATTTTGCCATCCTCTTTCTCTGTCCCAGCTATGGAATATCTTTATGTTGTTCCTAATAAGAGATATAAGAGGAAGATGGGATAATTTTTTTCTTAGTAGCATATCACTTCCCCAGATCTACAGCCTCTAGATTGGGTCCCAGCATCAAGAAGAGACCTATGTACCCATGGGGTAGATCCAACTCAAGTTTGCATCTACATAATTTCTAGCCCTGGAATGTCCCAAGACACTCTTATCTTTCTCCCAAGACTATGTAGACCTTTACAGCCATGAGACTCAGGTAAGAATATAGTGTAATGTCAGTCTTGGTGATCAAAGGACATTATCCATCATCCATCCCCTTAGACAGCACAGCTATTGCCAGTCTAGTTTTCACAGATGGGGCTCTAGAACTCCCCAAGAATCAGGCAAAAACCAGACCTGTGCACCAGTGGGATGAACTTGTGTTTCATTCTATATCATCATCAGCTGTGGCATAGGCTTTAATAGAGTCTTGAAAATGTGCAGGTCCTTGAGAGTATGTGACTTAAGCATGACCAAGTTTAGCATCAGCCTAAATGGCAAAGGGACTGCTTTCACCAATACTACCTAACCTTGGGAAGCACATTATAGTGCAAGGTTTCATTTGCTGGGGAGTGAGACAGGGCAGTAAGACTATATAGTAGTAGACTGATGAATCCTAATACTGGGAAGATCTTAGGGCTCCTATCCCTAGGACTGCCAATGGGTGGAGGCTCTGAAACGGCTCCTGTGCCAAGGGAAGAATGTGGCCTCACTTTGTCAGGCTGCTCTTCTAGCTAGTATAGCCTGTGACTGGTTGCAGCAGTTTTGGGGCATGTGGCTCCCTCAGCAATAGGAAGCCCATGGTAGTGTGGGTCTTGACCCTATCTCCATATTGTACAGATCTTAATAGGTATTGGACCCAGGATGTGACCCAGCTTGACTGCATTGGTATCCACATGTGTGACATAGGAGCCTGGGACTGATATATTCAGAGTGACTCTGGTAGAGTCTTACTGTGCCTGATCACTGTAGAAAAGGGGACAGTCTACTCTGTTAAGATACTTTCTTAGTTGTTCCTGAACAAAACATCAACAGTGCATTTGGGACAAACTTGGGGTTTGATTGTCCGCTAGTTCTGAAACATTGACAACACATCAACAACAGAGAACTGACTAATCTGGACCTGGGTGCTATCCAGTGCTAAAATAGTATAAATAACTATAGGCTCAGAGAAAATAAGCAACCTGCTTAGAATTCCTAGAAAAACAGACCCAAAGAAATCCAGATTAGGAAGTCTAGAATAAATACCTAGTCCCTCTAATCACCAGATGATGTTGAATGACAAGCATCAAGAGCTCCAGGAAACTATTACTTCATCTAAGAAGTTGTCAAAAACTGACCAGGTGGTAATCAAGATGGGAAAACTCATAGATAAAGAATTTAGAACAGCTGTTTTAACGGAACTCAATGAGCTTAAAGAGAACATAGAGAAATGTTTCAATAATCTAATAGAGTAATCTCACAGAGATCAAAGCAAATTTTAAAAATCAAACAGAAACTCTGCTAGTGTCGTGGACTGAATATTTATGTCTCCCAAGAATTTGTATGCTGAATTTTTAATCCCCAATGTGATGGTATTAAGAGGAAAGAGATGGAGGCCTTTGGAATAAAATTAGGACATGAGTATAGAGCCCTTGTTAATGGGATTAGTACTCTTACAAGAAGAAACAGAAGATAGATGCTTTTTCTCTTGACCATGAGAGACTACGGCAAGAGAAAGACAATCTGTAAATCAGGGAGAGGGCCTTTATCAAGAATCTGTACAAAATGGAATTTTATGCAGCCATGAAGAAGAACGAAATGTTATCATTCGCTGGTAAATGGATGGAATTGGAGAACATCATTCTGAGTGAGGTTAGCCTGGCCCAAAAGACCAAAAATCGTATGTTCTCCCTCATATGTGGACATTAGATCAAGGGCAAACACAACAAGGGGATTAGACTTTGAGCACATGATAAAAGTGAGAGCACACAAGGGAGGGGTCAGGATAGGTAAGACACCTAAAAAACTAGCTAGCATTTGTTGCCCTTAACGCAGAGAAACTAAAGCAGATACCTTAAAGCAACTGAGGTCAATAGGAAAAGGGGACCAGGAACTAGAGAAAAGGTTAGATCAAAAAGAATTAACCTAGAAGGTAACACCCACGCACAGGAAATCAATGTGAGTCAATGCCCTGTATAGCTATCCTTATCTCAACCAGCAAAACCCCTTGTTCCTTCCTATTATTGCTTATACTCTCTCTACAACAAAATTAGAGATAAGGGCAAAATAGTTTCTGCTGGGTATTGAGGGGGGGGAACGGGAGGGGGTGGAGTGGGTGGTAAGGGAGGGGGTGGGGGCAGGGGGGAGAAATGAACCAAGCCTTGTATGCACATATGAATAATAAAAGAAAAATGAAAAAAAAAAAAGTAAAAAGAATCTGACCACATTGGCATCTTGACCTGGAATCCCAATTCCAGCCTGAAGAATTCTGAGAAATAAATGTTTATTGTTTAAAGTCATCCAGTTTGATATTCTGTTATAGCAGTCCCAGAAGACTAAGATAGAAATTGATACCAAGAAGTGAGGTGTTGCTCTAACAAATACATAAAATTGTGTAAGCTTTGGAGCTAGGCAATGGGTAGAAGATGGGTAAGTTTTGGGTGCATGCTGGAAAAAACCAACACTACCATTAAGGGATTTACAAAGATGATTCTGAGAGGTCTCAGAAAGCAAAGGAGAGATAGAAAGAAAGCCTCCATCCTCTTAAAGAATACATAAATAATCTATAGAATGTGGGTAGAAATATAGACATTATAATGATTCTGATGATGTCTCAGATAGAAAGAAGGAACGTGTTATTAGAGAATGTATGAAAAGAGATCCTTTTCATAAGTGGCAAAATATTTGGCTGAATTATGTCTGTGTTCTAGTGTTTGTGGAAAGCAGGTCTTGAACAACAAAATTGGAGGTTTAGTTGAGGAAAATTCGAAGCAAAGTGTTGCAGGAACAAAGTGAATACTCCTGACTGCTTATAGTAAGCCATAGGGTAGAAGATGAAATTGTAAGGCAAAAAGGAATCAAAACATAAGTATCTGGAGTGTTTTCTGTTTGTCTGTATTGCAAAAAATGAGAGTGTTCAGAAGAGAGCACTAAGGGTCGACAGACCAGCCATTCTATGAGAATAGATTCGCACAGATGTGAACCACAGATCTAATAAGCCATCTCAGTAAAGTCAGGAGTGATCTGCTAGTATACCTGCAGAAACCCTGAAAACTAGGACAAAAGGGAACAGAAAATGGGACAGAATGGGGGAAGTCTAGATACAGGTTGCTCTACTCTTCATGAAAAGGGAGGAAGGACTCCAAAAGTGATTTGGAGATTGCCAGTGCCACTGCTTAGGCTCCAACAGGGTAGAGGCTTCCATCAGAAATCATGGAGCAGAGCTGCACAGGAGAGCTCTGCGGGTATATACTTGCCCCATGAGTGCTACAGTTGATCCCAATGGTGGTGATGCTGCCACTCCAGTGGGTGTTGAAGGCTCAGAGGATTATAATCCTCAAACCAAAAAGAATTATCTTCAAGCCTTAATAACTCATGGAGTTTACCCTGCTAGGTTTTGGACTCCTTGGGGCCCATTGCCCTTTCTTTCCTTCCTATCTCTCCCTCTTAGAATGGAAATATTTATCGTAGGCCTATTTTGTCATTGTGTTTTAGGAGCACATCCCTATGGTCACCCTGTATTTAGTACCTAACAAGGAGTGAGTACATATGATATATTACTTTGAAGTAGCAACTGAAAATTGCTTATGTCCTAAAGAATCTTAAAAACTAATAGGTGCATAGAAATACATGTATATGAACTTGTATATCAAAAATATTTAATATATAAGTACTTACCATGATATAAGAGCTCAGTGTCACAGAAAATTAGAAAGAAAAGACAAAAATAATTAAGCTACTGGAGCTTATTATAAAATACTTATTGAGACTAAGGAAGGGAAAAGACCTTTAGAAGGAAGTGCTCATGCCTGCTCAGGTGACTCAGAACTAAACCTAAAAATAAACGGTTCAAGGATGTAGTTTAGTGTTAGAGTGAGTGCTTAACATGTACGAGGACCTAGGTTCAATCCTCAACACCAAAGATTTTTTCAAAAGCTTGAAGAAATTTTAAATAATTCCAGAGGACTTAAGAATGTTCAGACAGATGGAATTGGTCAGGGATGCCTGTGTCCTCATTTCCAGAAACTGTAAATATGTTACAGAGCAAAGGGAAATTAAGATTGCAAATAGAATTATAGTTGCTAATCAGCTGATCTTAAAAAATGGGGACATTATCTGGATTATCCTTGCGAGCCCAGTGCTTCCTAGGTCCTTAAAATAAAGGAGAAAGGCAAAAGAGGAAGTCTAAATCAAGCAATGTGAGGACTCCACCTGTTACTGCTGGCTTTGAAGATGGAGCAAGGGAGCACAAGTCAAGGGATACAGGCAACTCCAGAGATGAAAAAGACAAAGAAATGGAATTTCCTCTGGAGCTTCCAAAAAGGCAAGAAGCCCACCTTGATTTTGGCTCAATAAGAAACGTCAGACTTTGGACTATATTTGTATGTTCTTGAATTATTACATGTGTGCTCATTTGTTATTCCTCCACCTGCAGGTAGATATGGGCCTTCCCTCCATTCAGATGCTTCACTCCAGTCCCTAATGCTAAGGTCACATTGCCTCCTCTTCATTCTGTGCCAAATCTCCCTCTGCCTCACTATCATATTCAACCTTGCCCTTGATTTAGGGCCCCACCAGGGAAATCCAAGAGGATCTCCAGACATGCAAAACTATCAGAATAAAAAAGAAAGAACAGTAATGCTGTGTGGTATAGGACCCTGTTGCATATAACCTGGAAGTTAAAACCAAAATTCTATATAATAAACCAATAAACATGAGGCATAAATGACAAAAGTAAAAACACGTATAAATAAACTTTTAAAAGAAGGCCAACTCTTTGGACATCACATATATTATAAATTTGAGAAACATATTAGTTGATAGTTGGTGGAAGAAAGATAACTACATAATAGGGAAAATCATTCTTGCTAATATAAAAGTTACTTTTGTTTGTTTTGGGAATGTCTTTTTTCTCACATTTGAGGGAGATTACAATTGTTTATATTAAGTTTTTAAAATTTGCATGACAAGTACCTAATTAATAGATACTTTGAAACAGTTCATCTAAGACTTTTGTTGTTTTTAGTACTGGGATTGAACTCAGGGCTTAACTCATGCTAGGCAAGCACTCCAGCACTGAGTTGCATCCCCAGCCTCATCTGAGATTTCAATTCTATAATTTGGTAAGAGCCCATGTCATTATCCCTGTATAAAAGAGAAAAGCATTAAAGCTAAGTATTTTAAATCATACAAAATGTAGAACTAAAACATGAACACAAGTAACCAAATCCAAGTTAAATCCTTCTACATTGCATCACCCTGCTTTACACAGCTTTGATAGTTTTTTGGCACTGTTATTACAAAAAGTAGTTTCTTCTTATACTTACAAACTTAAACGTAAGTACAATATTGTGCAGAGACTGGGTTTAGAATAATTATCATGTGATCTTTATCTCTTTTCAAGCTACCTTATCTACAGTAGAATTTTCCTGGACTCTCAAGTTGCAAGTAGAATTGGGATCAGGGAAGCATAATTGCTTCAATGACCCGGTTCATGACCTCAGTTATATTGGTGTCTAAAAGTGGGTAGATGAATTTTTGCCAACCCAACTCACTAAATTCAGGTTTCACACCTCCCACTTTAAGGGGGAGCAGTTGCGAAAGGAGGCGGACTAATCTCATTTATTGTGGTTACTTCATGTCTTTTGTCTTAACTTGTTGTCTGGGTTTTTTAGTCACATGTTTCTTCCTCTTGATTCTTTTAGAATGTAACTGTTCTTGATCCATTGTCTTG
The DNA here is from genome assembly GCF_047511655.1 of Castor canadensis. Classification (NCBI taxonomy): domain Eukaryota; kingdom Metazoa; phylum Chordata; class Mammalia; order Rodentia; family Castoridae; genus Castor; species Castor canadensis. The sequence goes on along the minus strand of NC_133399.1, from coordinate 71,397,882 downwards.
TTCTCATTTAGAGTGAAACACGTTTCTAACAGTGGTGCCCCTGTTATAACTAGGGTAGCATGAAAATATGATACATGCATTTAGAAATTACATAATTAATTTTTCTATTGCTTTTTATTGCGACTTTCCCATAGTGGTAATCCACTAAAAACAACTTTACATTATTGAGGTCTACAACTCAGAAGCAGAAATACCAATTGTATGCCTCTTGGTTCTTCCTCTGCTACTCCTGTTGATATTATTCTGTTTCCCACAAATGTCTTCTTCCTGGCATGTCTTCTTTTAATCAAATCTCAGTCCTTTTCTATTAGCATTCTCCTATTTTTATTTTTTATTTTTTATTTATTTGCAGTCCTGGGTCTTGAACTCAGGGCCTCATGCTTCCTAAGCAGATGATCTACCTCTTGAGCCATACCCCCAACCATTTTTGCTTTAATTTTTTGGATAGTGTTTTGCATTTTTGCCTGGGGCTGGCCTTGAACCACAATCCTCCTACTTATGCCTTTGGCATAGCTGAGATTATAGGTGTGTGCCACCAAACCCATCATAAGTTTTCTCTTATTTTAACTTATGGTTCAAATGCCATTATCATTCTACCTTGTCTGGAGTTCCTTCTGTTCTTTCCATTTATCCCTTACTGAGGTCTTCTTTTCTATTCCATTTGTCTAAAACAGGGAATGACCATTATGGTAAAAGGCTACCAAACCCTCTCTTTTTACTACACATAGCTTTTGTAAAGTCTTCACCTCTAGTTAAGAAGTTCTATAAAAGTTTTAAGTGTAGTATACATTTTTATAAATGAAAAGTATAAAATCAAAAGTTAAACATATATACTTATACCCATACAGAGCAAAAATTTATCTCTAAAATGTCTATGGTTATGAGAAAGAAAGTAATAAAATAAAATGGGTAAAGATAAGATCGGGGATGAAACAGTAACAAAAGACAAAATTATATTTAGTACTATGTTAGAACCATTTGTCAAGGTGTGGGAAGAACTGTGATGGTCTGACAGCTGGGACTGATAGGTCAGGTGTTTAGCAATCATTCTACTTGTTTCAACTGCCTTTAAATGAATGGTAGAACTTTAATCAGGCCACCTAAGATAAGTAGCCTCTAGGACTACTTCCACCTCAATATTTCCTGAGGCAACCTCATACTATCTTTCATCTGCCAACACATCAGAAAAATGCATGTCCCAACCATGCAATCCATGTAGGGACACATCTTTTGTCAACCAAAAGCAATCAAAACACTCTTTGCCCCTCTTCCACCATGCTTGACCTTTTCCTTTTTCTTCTCCTGGTCCAAATTGATGGAAAGAGGAGAAAATAGAGTCTGCAATAGGATTCTGCCTTTTCTTTCTTATCATTCCTGGGAAAATGCAAGCACAAAATTATTTATGACAGAAAATTTATAAAAAAATCAAACTTAAGACAAATGTCAACAAATGAAGGTCAATTTTCTGAGTTCCTGAGTTATGTTTGTTTTAAAAGGGGACAGCACTAAAACCTAAGCTATGTACTACAAAAAGTATGGACCTGTGAAGCATGGTAAAGAAGTCTATCTAATGCATGAATAGGTGATACTCCCTGCAATTGCTCAAAAGCCTTAAGAAAGCTGAGTTTAGTGGCTTCTTCAAGAGTCACTACTGGAGGATTATAGACTTTGCTGATGCTACTTGATAGAGTGGGCATGGAAATGCTTGCTGAATGGCTAAGAGATCTCTGCCATAGAGTGAGGAAAGCACTCATTCCTGTCAACAGAAGGTACAAACACATAGCTATTTGAATGTGCCATATTTGCAATTTTCTTCCAAGATGCAATTTGTAGCTAAAACCTTTGAAATTGTTGGTGCTTTTAATTGACTCCTCTCCATAAACCATATTTTTAGTTAAGCAATCATTCTCTCTGCAGGTGCAAAATCTGCTAGATGGAATATATATATTTCACTCTATTTTTGTATTAAATGTATAAGTAGTTCAAGTAAAAAACTTTCAAAACTATTTTTTGTCACCTTTTAGAGCACCTTCCTTCTATAAACATTGTTTGCCAGACAAAAATAATTTATTTCTAGTTAGGGTATTTTTTAAGGTTTTTGCAAAATGTAGATGCTGTGAAAGCTTGGGCCTATGTGTTTTCTTCCCTTGCAGAACTAAATTTGAATGTATCTAATTATAAAAAGAACCCAGATCACAGGAGTCTTTGCCCATGTTGAGCTATTCCAAAACACATATAATATAGAAGTTACATCTTTGCCTTGAGAGCTCATCAATTAATCTGCTGAGTTCCATCTTTGCTTTTGTGAGGTAATGTTCACCATTTTCCTGTAGGCAACCATTACTTTCAAAGACATGTCAACATTTGTTGATAGTTTTATCTGGTTTTTATAGTGGCATTCACAGCAATGTTAGCTATTTTAGCTTTGACAATGAAAGTTTTTGTCAAACAGGTCTTGATAGTTCAAAGCCATTCAAAATGATGAAGAAACAAGGAATCACTAGAACATTCCTAGACATCAGAAAGAGGAAGACCATTCTTTTCCCACCTATCTTCCACATTAGATTAAAATGATGCAGAATTTAATTGTTGACTTACCCATTAATAGGGAAATCATATTCCGCATATCACTTGATTTTTTGACTTCCAACCCCTACTTTAGGTGGGAGGGAGGTTGCTTATCAGGAAATTTAACTTCATTTTCAAATTTTGGTCAAAAGTAAAAAAAAGACATGGGAGGGACAAGTAAATATATTCCTTAGAGATATTACATGGAGAACTTTTTGTTCTTATGAACTTATTTAAGTTGACTATTGAAGGGAATCTTAAAATGGATTCATGATAGTATTAAACAAGATTGATAAGAGAGGATACATAGGCATAAACTATGAAAGGAAAAAGAAATATTTGGTGTCCTACATGGATTTGACTTACAAGTATTCTCTGTAAGTTTGATGGAATTAAAAAAAATATTAGGTAGGCATGACAGAAGCATCCTATTTATATGCCCCATTCCAAAGGATAATCAGAAATCACTTTTGGCCATAGTTCCTTCAGAGCAACACTATATCAAAGCTTCTACCATGTTTGTGTTCATACCAAGGGAGGATCAAGATCAATGTCAGTCAAACTATTAAAATCTCTAACCCACACTCCATTCTTAACAGTTTAGGGTTGAACATCTTATGTGAATATCGCTAAAGACAATATATACAATACTTTCTTTTTTAGGGAAGAAGTTAAAATTCACAGTTTCAATGAAATCTTTTTAAGATATCACATTGCCTCATTCTCCTTGTCACTAAGTCAATTAGTGACAATACTGCTGGGGGTAAAAATTAATAGTGGGGCCTGATATTAGATTTTTAAGCAGTTTTGATAACTTATAAATCTCTGTGTCCACTTAGCACATTGGTTTGTTATAGGAATGGCTCAATTTTTGAGTGCTTGGCAATTAAATAGGAAGTATAGGTGTCAGTTATTTCTGGAATTCAATTTTTCATACATGTAAATATATAAAGAGGTGGCCTTTTCTTACCATGATGAGTTCCTTTATAAAGAACACTTTTTGTTATCTTCTGTCTTCTATATTTTCAAAACTCACTTTTATATTTAATATAATTCATCCATAAATTTACCCTCTTCCTTTGAAAAACAAGCTAAACTCTTTCAAATCTTCTACAATGAATTGCTTGCCTATCTTTCTTCTGCTCAGTTTTTGCTACTAATATTCATATCTTCTCTCATGTATCTGTTTCTGCCTACTTCCCTACATTGCATTAAAGTGATTATATAAAATATATATTGCAGTCACCTCTTTGGCCCAGGTAATTTCCCTGTATATATTTTGAGAATATAATTTATCTCACAACCTTCTCTTTCATTGTTAGAGGAAGTACTTTGGATCTTTGATTACATAAAGAAGAAAAGTCTACCAGGCAACAGCTATCTGAATTTAAGAACTCTGGGGATCCACATATGTGGCTGAAAATAAGTGACAATTTGGAAGAAGGAAAGAACAAAAATTCATGGAAGGTAAGAACATAAACTTTAGGAGAAAGGAAGGAATTTAGGTAA